>NW_016107761.1:767552-890998 GCF_001604975.1 Cebus imitator
AGCTATTTTTTTTTTTTTGTATTTTTAGTAGAGACGGGGTTTCACCATGTTAACCAGGATGGTCTCGATCTCTTGACCTTGTGATCCACCCGCCTCGGCCTCTCACAGTGCTGGGATTACAGGCTTGAGCCACCGTGCCCGGCCTCAATTTCTTTTCTACATTAGCTTTGTTGTTATATAATCTCTATATATTTTTTATGGTTACCTTAGAAGCTTTGATGTTATACAATCTATAAGTATTTTTTGTGGTTATCCTAGAAATTTTATCCGACATAAAGATGTAACATGAAAGTCTAATATTAATTATATTAATTTTTTCTGAACAATACAAAGCCTTTCATAATTTTAATTTACTTTATCCTTGTCTCCAACTTTACATGCCATTGCTGCTAAGTATTTTAATTATTCCTACATATTTTTAAATAATCTGTTGGCGAATATTTTTATTGAGGTATAACATACATAAAATACACAGATTTTAAGTTGTCCTTGATACATTTCTACAAAGGAGTAACCCTCTGAAACTACCACCCAAATTAAAATATAGATTATTTATTGTACACCAGAAGCTTTGTTTGTGCCCTGTTATGGTCTTGATGTGTCCCCCAAATTTATATTTTGAAATTTAATCACTAATGTGATAGTGTTAAGAGGTAGGGCCTAATGACCTTTGGAAGGTGATTAGGTCATAAGATTGAAATCCTCATGAATGGTATTAATGCCCTTATAAAAAGGACTTCAGAGAACTGCCTGACATTTTGCCCTTTCCCTTTCTCTCATGTGAGGGTGTAGCATTCACCCCTTTTGCCCTTCCACTCTTCTGCCATGTGAGAACATAGCAACAAATCTAACAAGATAATAAACAAAACCTTGAGGTCAATACACCCAGTGTACCAAGATAACTGGTAGATGTTTGAGGTATAGGAGTGTGTTTTGTGTATTCTTATGTGAATTGGTTTAACTTGGTACAGTTTCTGTTTCACCTTGTGTTTCTTGCTGGTGAAACTATCCATAAGAAAATGTGAAATTCTCATTATGCTCAATTTTTTCCCCAATAAATTAATTGCACTGAAAAAAATTTTACTCCAAAAAAAGTATTCTACTTTTTAAAAGAAGATATACATGCAACCAAGAAGCATATGAAGAAAAGCTCAGTATCACTGATCATTAGAGAATGCAAATCATCTCACGTCAGAATGGCTATTATTAAAAAGTGAAAAAATAACAAATATTGATGAGATTGTGGTGAAAAGGAATGCTTGTACACTGTTGATGGGAGCGTAAATTAGTTCAACCATTGTGAAAAGCAGTGTGGAGACTCCTCAAAGAGCTAAAAACAGAACTACCATTCAACCCAGCAATCTCATTGCTTTGGGTATATGCCCAAAGGAATAGAAATCATTTTACCATAAACACACATGCAGGTGAATGTTCCCTGGCGCTGTTCACTATAGCAAAGACATAGAATCAAGCTAAATGCCCATCAATGACAGATAGGATAAAGAAAATCTGGTACTTATATACCATGGAATACTATGCAGTCATAAAAAAGAACAAGATCACGCCTTTTGTGAGAACATAGATGAAGCTGGAGGCCACTATCCTTAGCAAACCAACACAGCAACAGAAAACCAAGCATCGCATATTCTCACTCTTTTTTTTTTTTTTTGAGACAGAGTTTTGCTCTAGTTGCCCAGGCTGGAGTGCAATGGTGCGATCTTGGTTCATGGAAACCTCTGCCCCCCAGGTTCAAGTGATTCTCCTGCCTCAGCCTCCCAAGTAGCTGGGATTACAGGTTCCCACAACCATGCCTAATTAATTGTTAGCCACCATACTGGCCTGCATATTCTCACTTATAAGTAGGAGCTAAATAGTGAAAACTCATGACACAAAGAGGGCAACAGACTCTGAAGTCTACTTAAAGGTGGAGGGTGGGAGAAGGAAGAGGATTAGAAAAAATAACTATTGAGTACTAGGCTTAGTATCAGAGTCTCTATACTGCTGTCAGAAAATTTCTCAGAAGTTTTATAGTTTAGGACAGAGTGGGATGATGTATTCAAAATGGTTAAAAAAAAAAAAAAGACTGCCAACCAAAAATTCTTTACCTAGCAAAGCTTTTTTTCAGACTTGAGGGAAAAATAAAAACTTTGCCTGACAAGTAAAAGCTAAGGGAGTTTATTACCACTAGACATGTCTTACAGGAAGTGCCAAAGAGAGTTCTTTAAGAAACTAAAGGTTGCTAAAGAATGACATAAGACATATAAAAGTACAAAACTTGATGATAAAAGTAGTATATAATTATACTCAGAATACTCTAATACTGTAAATGTGGTGAATACAGAAATGTTATCTTAAAAATACCTTTTTAAAGTTGTTAAAAGCAACTGCAGGTACAATAAATGGATAAAAATTACAAAAAGGTGTAAATTTTGTCATCAGTGTCTTAAAAGATGGGAGGGGCCATAAATGTAGAGTTTTTGTATGTGATTAAGTTAAGTTGTTATTAGCTTAAAATAGCTTGTTATAAGTATACAATGTTTTATATAAGCCTCAAGGTAGCTACGAGACAAAAATCTATAGTAGTTACGCAAAATACATAAAGAAAGAATTCAAAGTATATCACTACAGAAAGCCATCAAACCACAGTGAAAGATAGGAAGTGAGAAAAAGAAAAAATATTCACAAAACACTCATAAAGCAAATTACCAAATGGGAATAGAAAGTTCTTACCTGTCAATTACTATCTTAAATGTAATTAGATTAAATTCTTAAAAGACAAAGTGGCTGAATGGATTAAAACAAACAAAAATTTTAGTGTATACTACTTATAAGTGACTCTCTTTATTAGTAAGGACACATAGAGAGTAAAAGTGAAGGGATGGAAGAAGATATTTTACACAAATTGAAAAAAAAAAAAAAAAGACTAGGAAGAGCTATACTCCTATCAACAAAATAGACCTTAAGTCTAAAACGTTAAAAAGAGACAAAGGAGGTCATTATATAATAATAAAGAGATCAATTCATAAAGAGGACATAACAATTGTAAATGCATATAAACTCAAAATTGAAGCATCTAATGTATAAAGAAACAAGTAATCTGAAGGGAGAAATGTACCATAATATTAGGGAAACACAATATTAGGTAATACATAATTAGGGAAACACAATTCAACAATAAACAAATCATTTAGACAGAAAATCAATAGGGCAACATTGAACTTTAATTACACATTTAACCAAATAAACCAGACAAACAGAACATTTTATCCAGCCATTACAGAATACACAGTTGTCTCAAGTGCACATGGTACATTCTCTAAAATAGATCATATGTTGGGCCAAAAACAAACAAACAAACAAAAACAAGTCATAACAAATTTAAGAAAATTGAAATCATATCAAATATCTTTTCCAATTACAATGGCATAAAACTAGAAATCAATTAATAGGAGAAATCTTGGAAAATTCTAAAATGTATGGAAATTAAACATAATGCCTTTAAATAATCAAGGCTTCACAGATGAAATTAAGATGGAGATAAATAATCTTACAAATGAAAATGGAAATACAATATACCAACAGTTATGGGATGCAGCAAAGCAGTTTTGTGAGGGAAATTCATAGCAAAGCCTATAGAGAAAGACATTTGGGGCAGGCCATCCAAGAGGCAGAGATAGCTTTATGTTCCTCTAGGAATTGAAAGAAATATGCTCCAGCTCCCTTTTTACAGTAAACTAGAAGCTACAAGTGTGATCTTGAGTATGGAAATCTATGGGGGAGATGGAGAAGTAGAGCCTGGTGACTGTGAAATTAAAGCTGTGGCACCCAGTTTACAACATAACTATTGAGGAAGGTTAAGAACAAAGAGAGTTTCTGTTCTTTGATAAGGCTGTAGGGCAGAGGGTTATCTGAAGAGCTCTGCACACGCGTGCACACAGACACACACAATCACATGTACACAGTTTTGCACACACAGTCACACACACAGAGAATTGGACCACTTTGTAGGGGGGTGGGGGAAGAGGGACTTCTCATACCTCATTTCCACTGTGCTTTTAATATTCATATGGTTATGTCTGTATATCATAAAATCCCTGAGATACATATTGTTAAACCAATGTTACAGAGAGAACTGAGGATCATAGAAACTAATTAATGTACCTAAGATTATTCAGGTAGTAAGTGGCCAGGTTAATTAATATCTAGGTTTCTCTAATTACAAGAGCTATTCTCATTACACCATGTCACATCTCTCAATTTAAAATTACAGTTTAAAATGACAGCTCTGTGCAAAACATTTGGGACTTTCTCTAACCTGGCAGTTCAGTTAAGTAAAAGGAGATGAAGCAGTCTGCATTGTCCAGTGGGATTTCTGAAGGAATCAGGAAGAAGAGGTGTTTTGTAAACCTCTTCGGCCAGCTGGCAGGAAGTCCCAACATGTCCTCTTAACCTTTCAAGATGTCCTTTTAGACAGATTTTGCTTCTACAGGAAATGTCAACAGTAGCTGCACAATGGCAAATGTCATGAATATGCCCTCAGAACAGGACACAGATTGTTCTTACTGGTTTTATAGGCAAAATAATGTCTTTGTGCCAGGGGCCAATGTAATCCACCTATCTTCACTTGCTTGCCATTTCAACTTCTTAAATACTGTGAAATAGTTGTCGTTGAATCTCTATTTGCTGACTTTGCACTACCCTGATCCAAGTCTCCTGCTCTCCCACTCCAACCCTGTATTCAGTCTTGTAGTATTTTCAGGGAGTGACCCCAGACACATTCCCTGGGTAAATTTTCAGGGCTCCCATTCCATTGGTGAATGGTTGTTGATAGAAAGCCCCGTATGAACCAAGAACTTCATCTGTCTGGATTGTACACACAGAAAGCTCACCCACACTTTTTTTTGTAGATGTCTGCCTCCCAGCCCTGGACACATTTTGAGATAATTAAGATAAGTAATTGGTATCAAACTTAGGCATTTCTGCCCACTTTCTGCATTCCACCCTCTTGAGGATGACTACTTTACCCTGGTTTGCCCAGAACTTTCCCAGTTTTATCACTGAAAGTCTTCTGTCCTGGGAGACGCCTCAGCTCTGGGAAATCAGGGTAATGGACCACTCTAATTCCTATTTTGCCTTGGATTCTAGCTCACAAAGTACTTCAGCACTAAGGTTAATTTCTAGATGCCTTGTTTGGGCTGGAAATGGGGCAGCGTCAGGAAAGAAATAAAATTAATCTGCTCCAGAATTGCTTTCTTCCTTTAAGATATAGTCCTTTACCTCTCCATTAGAACTTTTGCTACTATGGCCTTTCAGCTCAAGAGGTAAAATTGGCCAATTGTTTGCTTTCCTTCCCTTCATGAAATAAATGAATACAATGACAATAACAAAATTAAATAAACAATAATTTTAAAATGTCTAACAGCAAAAAAGGAGAGCAACCACTTTATTACAAGCCCCTCTCTTTTTATTTCTCTTTTTCCCCCAGTCTCATAAACAAAGACTTTTAAAAATGATTATTTATGGACTTCTCTATTTATACTTCCCTTCTTCAAATATCACTTTTGTACAGCAATATCTCAATCCCCATCTTCATTCCTGAGCTCCTGACTCTCATTCCGATTGCCTGTTGTTCACTTCCATTGCAAGTCTCTTTAGCACTTTTCTTTCTTTCTCTTTCCTTCCTTCCTTCCTTCCCTCCCTCCCTCCTTTCCTCCTTTCTTTCTTTCTCTCTCTTTCTTTTTTTCTCTTTTTCTCTCTTTCTTTTTCTTTTTCCATAAGCTATTGGGGTACAAGTGGTGTTTGCTTACATGAGTATGTTCTTTAGCAGTGATTTGTGAGATTGTGGTGCACCCATCACCTACACAGTATACACTGCACCATATGTGTTATCTTTTATCCCTCGCCTCCCTCCCATTCTTCCCTGCAAGTCTCCAAAGTCCATTGTATCACCCTTATGCCTTTGTGTCCTCATAGCTTAGCTCCTGCTTAAAAGTGAAAACATACAATGTTTGCTCATGAAATCCTTGCCTAAGCCAATGTCTAGAAGGATTTTTTCCAATGTTATCTTCTAGAATTTTTATAGTTTCAGGTCTTAGATTTAAGTCCTTAATCCATCTTGAGTTGATTTTTCTATAAGGTGAGAGAGGAAGATCCAGTTTCATTCTCCTACATGTGGCTAGCCAATTATCTCAGCACCATTTGTTGAAAAGGTTTTCCTTTTTTATGTTTTTGTTTTTCCCATTTTATGTTTTTGTTTGCTTTGTCAAAGATCACTGGGCTATAAGTATTTGGGTTTATTTCTGGGTTCTCTATTCTGTTTCATTGGTGTGTGCCTATTTTTATACCAGTACCATGCCATTTTGGTGACTATGGCCTTATAGTATAGTTTGAAATCAGGTAGTGTGATGCCTCCAGGTTTGTTATGCTTAGTCTTGCCTTGGCTATGTGGGCTCTTTTTTGATTCCATGTGAATTTTAGAGTTGTTTTATCTAATTCTGTGAAGAATGGTGTGGGTATTTTGATGGGGATTGCACTGAATTTGTAGATTATTTTTGGTAGTATGGTCATTTCCACAATATTGATTCTACCCATCCATGAGTATGGGATGTGTTTCCCTTTGTGTCATCTATGATTTCTTTCAACAGTGTTTTGTAGTTTTCCTGGTAGAGTTCTTCTGACTCATTGGTTAGGTCTATTTCTAAGTATTTTATTTTTTTCAGCTACTGTAAAAGGGGTTGAGTTCTTCATTTGATTCTCGCTTGGTTGCTGTTGGTGTATAGCAGAACTACTGATTTGTGTATATTAGTCTTGTATCCTGAAACTTTGCTGAATTCTTATCAGTTCTAGCAGCTTTCTGGAGGAGTCTTTTAGGTTTTCAAGGAAAATGATCATAACATCAGCAAACAGTGACAGTTTGACTTCCTCTTTACCGATTTGGATTCCCTTTATTTCTTTCTTTTGTCTGATAGCTCTGGCTAGGACTTCCAGTACTATGTTGAAGAGGAGTGGTGAGAGTGAGCATCCTTGTCTTGTTCCAGTTCTCAGGGGGAATGTTTTCAACTTTTCTCCATTAATTAAATATTATGTTGGCTGTGGGTTTGTTATAGGTGGCTTTTATTACATTGAGGTATGTCCCTCAAAATCAGTATGCTGATTTTGCTGAGAGTTTTAATCATAAAGAGATGCTGGATTTCATCAAATGCTTTTCCTGCATCTGTTGAGATGATTATGTGATTTTTGTTTTTAATTCTGTTTATGTGGTGTACCATATTTATTGACTTGCATATCTTGAACTGTCCCTGCATTCCTGGTATGAAACCCATTTGATCATGGTGGATTATCTTTTTGCTATGCTGCTGGATTCAGTTAGCTAGTATTTTGTTAAGGATTTTAGCATCTATGTTCATCAAGGGTATCAGTCTGTAGTTTTCTCTTTTACTTATGTCTGTTCACGGTTTTGGTTTTAGGGTGATGCTAGCTTCATAGAATTAATTAGGGAGGGTTTCTTCTTTCTCTGTCTTGTGGAATAATGTCAAAACAATTGGTACCAACTCTCCTTTGAATGTCTGGTAGAATTCTGCTGTGAATCCGTCTGGTCCTAGACTTTTTTGTTGGTGATTTAAAAATTATCATTTCAATCACATTGCTTGTTATTTGGTCTGTTCAGCATATCTAATTCTTCCTGATTTAAACTAGGAGGATTTTATTTTTCCAGGAATTTATCCATTTCTTCAAGGTTTTCTAGTTTATGTGCATAAAGTTGTTCATAATAGCCTTGAATGATCTTTCCTATTTCAGTGGTGTCAGATGTAATATCTCCTGTTTTGTTTCTTAATGAGACTATTTGGATTTTCTCTCTTCTTTTCTTGGTTAATCTTGCTAATGGTTTACTAATTTTATTTATCTTTTCAAAGAACCAGCTTTTTATTTCATTTATCTTTGGTATTGTATTTTTGTTTCAATTTCATTTAGTTCTGCTCTGATCTTGGTTATTTCTTTTCTTCTGCTGGGTTTGGGTTTGGTTTTCTCTTGTTTCTCTAGTTCCTTGATGTGTGACCTTAGAATATCAGTTTGTGCTCTTTCAGTCTTTTTGATGTGGGCGTTTAGGACTATGAACTTTCCTCTTAGCACCATTCTTTAACACTTTAACTCAGTGTATTCAAAACATATTCTACTCAGTCTCTTCTCTTTTGCTACCAGCATTACCCTAGTCTATCAGGCATGCAAACTAGAGTCCTTTTCTTTGAATCAAGCAAGAGAGATGGAGACACCAATAAATCTAGCACCAAGTCCCTTGGAGTCTTCCTCCCTTCCTTCCCTATCCAGTTTTCTTTCATTTCCTTCTTGGCCATATTATTTCACCAGCAAAACTTGCCATTGAAACTAGTAGAATAGCTTCCTAACTGCAGTTTCTACCTTTTCTTTCATTCAGTTCAAATAATCTTAAAAACTACTGTTAAATTAATCTTTCTAAAGTATTATTCTGATTGGGCCATTTCTCTCTAAAAAATCTTTATGTGCTGCTCTTGTTTATTGAGGTGAGTAAAAATTCCTCAACCTGGCATTCAAAGCCTTCTACCATGCCACCAACTTGAAATTACAGACTCACTTCCTGTTGCTTTCCTATTTATGTACTCTACCTCCGAGCCACACACAGTGGGCTTTTCATTGAGCCTTAAAGATACTTTGCTGATAGAGCTTTGTTCATATTTCAATCCCAAATAATGCCTTTCTACATTTCATGTTTACAGCTGTCAATGATAAATGCCTTCCTTGAGTGCCTTTCATATAATCTGTCTACATGCACTGTTTTCTAATTCTTCCTAATTAATGTCATAATACACATTTGAACTCTCAGTATTTTGAGTAAACCTTTCTTATAGAATCTTTTTCACTTTATCTTGCATTGTAGTAATTTGCCTACTTGTGTCATGTTCTAATAAAACATAAAGCTCTTAGAAGACTAACTTTTGAAGCACCTAACAACGTTTTCCATACCACAGATATGCACTAAGAAGATGACTTGTTCAGTATTGAAAAATGGGCAGCAGTCAGAAAAATAGAACAGAAAAGATCTGAGTGGGAAAATGGCTAAAGATGTAGTCAAGCATGGTGAAAACAGAGAAATTAGAGTGTAAAAAGAATATAGTGAAAAGGATAGGGTAGCTAGAACAAAAGATTTCTGAATGAAAATGTTGGAAGATAAATGTTGGGAAGGTAAATATTGTAAGAGGTTAATTTTGGGCTCAAGCCCAGATCATGTATATTGCAACAATCTATCAATACCATGATGTGCTGCTGGGCATTCCATCTGAACTCTGTAACAGTTTCCTGTTTGAAATCAGGTAAAAACGTATTTCTCAGACCAATACACTAAGTGAGTAACAGGTAGTCTTTAGATGTGGTTATTTGACTGTGGACCATTGTTTTAAGCTCTAGTTTGTAGGAGTCAAATATAATTACTGTATTTGCCTTTCCTTGATCTTGGCCTCTGTGCTTAGAAACTAAAGATTGGATAAGTTGTCCAAGTTCAATATCGGTAGCTCAGTTACCCTTGATAGAAGGACATTAGTAGAATATTAGTTTTATTGCACCTTAATAAAATGCTCAGAGTCATGTACGGCAGAATCATTTCCTAAAGAGTAAGATAAGTAGAAAAAAATTTAAAAATCAAAGTAAGACATATACATGTTTAAGAAAATCAAACAGTACTGAAAGGCCTGTACTAAAAAACAGTAGCGCCACCCTTCTCTCTCTCACATATATAGTTCCTATTTCACAGAGAGCACCACTTTTATCTTCCCTCGTAATTATTTTCACACCTCTTAAGAGCTTCTACTTCTGTTAATTGATTTATCAATTACAGATGTTTTCTATTCACTTTCTGTTATAATAGCTGTGGATCTGATTCTCTTGGGCTCCACCTGTCCTATTCATCTCTCTTGAAATTATTACTATTTTAATTAAATCAGTAATCAGTGACTATATCATTATTATTATAAAACTTTCATTCACTGTGGAGTTAAGTACAAAGGTGTGCATTTATTCCTTTTCTGGTATAGCTTTTGTATTTTACAAAACAAAAAGTAATTTTTTTAATTTGCATGAACTTCCATAGAAATATTTTTAATATTTTTTGCATGTTTTTTTACATGTCAAATATCATATCATATATTTTGTGGAAACATTTTTTTTTTCTCTAAAAAGGCATCTTGGAGTCCAGTGTCTTCCTGATTCATTCGGAACTAGCTATGCTAACCAAATAGTGAATGTCAAGTCAATAGGACTGCAAGAATAATTTTCAAGATTAATTAATTGAAAGCAAAGCTGGTAAGATTAAGTAAAGAACAATAAATACTCATAATGAAAAATAACCCACACTACATACTTCTGAGATTATGAGCTCAAAGTTTCATGTAAACTTTAAGCTTCTTGAGGTCTTGTGTCATATTCCCCTGTGTATGTCCAGTTTCTGGCATAGAATAGAGCTCACAGTTCTTTATTGAATAGATTAATGTGATAAACAAATCTGAGAAAATAAAAGTAGCTCTAAACATTGTAAACCTTTGGGGCCTGAATCATGGAAGTCACAACTTCTACTCAGCCCTGGTCAGGTGACTTGTAAAGAATTGTGCAGAGTTCTGAGTTTTTTTATTTTTATTTGTGTGAATTTATGGGGCCACAAATGTAATTTTGTTACATGAATATATTGTATAATGATGAAGTCAGGGCTTAATTACTTAATGGGTACATGTATGCTATACTTAATGAGTACAATGTATAACATACACATTGTCATACAAATAGTTCAGGGAGATCAAAGGAAATGAATACAATCTAAACAATGTCTGAAAAGGCTCTTTTCTTCAGTTGGATTATAAAGAGTTACATAAAAGAAAGAGCACTTGTCTCACACAGATACCATGAAATTCCTTTGAGACGACTGAAATAGTAACAATATAACATACATTTTACCCATTAAGTAATTTTTCATCATTCACCCCATCCACCTCTACTCTTTCTAGGCATCATTTTATCATTCCACACTCTATGTCCAGGTGTTCACATTATTTAGCTCTCAGTCATAAGTGAGAACATATGTATTTCCCTTGCTGTCTCTGTATTGTTTGACTTAAAATAATGTCCTCCAGTTTTGTTGCAAAAAACGTGATTCTCATTCTTATTTCTGCATACTATTCCACAGTGTATATATACCACATTTTGCCCATCCAGTTATCCATTGATAGACATTTAGATTGATTCCATATCTTTGCTATTGTGAGTAATGCTGTGATAAACATATGAGAGCAGGTGTCTTTTTGGTATCATGATATCTTTTTCTTTGCGTAGATATCCAGTAGTGGGATTGCTGAATCAAATAGTAGTTCTATTTTTAGTTATTTAAGAAGTATTTGACTGTTTTCCATAAAGGTTGTACATTCCCATCAATAGCATATAAATGTTCCCTTTTCTCTTCATCCTCACTAAAATGTAGTATTTTTAATCTTTTTAATAATAGCCATTCTGACAGTTGTAAGATGATAGCTCATTGTGGCTTTTATTTGTATTTCTCTGATGATTGATGGATGATGGTGAACATTTTTATATGTTTGTCAGCTGCTTGTATGTTTTCTTTTGAAACATGTCTATTCAGCATATTTTTACACAGTCGTATGTATTTTCAGCTACCTAAAAGTGGATTCTGGATGGGATCATTGTGTAGTGGGAAAGAACTGAATTATTCAGGTTCTAGTCAATGGTTGAATGACCACAGGCAAGTTACTTAACCTTTCTGAATATGCTGCTTCCATGAAATAAAGATAGTTATGCTTGTTTTGCCTACTTTAGGTAGTAGTTGTGAGAATCAAGTGAGATATATATAAAAGCAAATTTCACTTCTTAAAATGGCATACAAATAGAAGATGTATTTCAGGTTATTTCTCATCTGTATTTTCAATCCTCATTATTCACCCGTTCCTCTGGAACTGTATCTGCTGAGGCATGCTAAAGAATACCCAAGTTTGGATGTTTCATCAGCAACTCTAGAAAACCGAATTCTTAACCTTCTTGTCTAGACTATTTTATAATGTCCTTTATTCCTCTAAAATGAAGAAGGAATTGGCTCAGATTTCTTTGGTTTTCTGTTTTCTTTCAATATTTTCATTTGTAAACACCCATCCAGGTTTCCTTGGGTTGCGGTATCATCTTACATTTCTTTTTTATCTTTTATTATTTCCAAGGGAATAATAATAAACCTCTAAGTTGTATTATTTCACTATAAAATTATAGAATCTACTCTTCCATACAGCTGCCCCCTCCCACTCCATATACACATACAGCTACCACCTCAGTCTTCTCAAGGAAGCTTCACGGTATCTGTGTGGGAGTCACCTCTCTTTCTATTATGTAACTCTTTATAATCCACCTGAAATCAGCAACAGAAAAGAGAATTTTTAGGCATCGTTTAGATTGTATTAATTCCCTTTGGTCTTCCTGCACTGTTTGACACTGTTGACTACTTACTATTTCAGGAAAATCTTACTCTTGTCTGTCAAGACATGACTGTTTTTCTATGATCGTTCTAATGCTCCTTGGTCTTTCCCTCCTTGGTCTTTTAATCTGCAGTTTGTGTGGGAATGATATTACGAGGGAGATTTTTAAAATACATACTCATGCACATGCTTTGGATTACCAGTTACAAGCTTCAGTTAAAAGCTTTCAGTTATAATCTTGGAAATATAAATTACTCATTAATCACCCACCTCTTTCTACCAAATTGTATCCCATCCAAGTCCTTTAAAATTCTATTCAAAATTTACTTCTTATGAAGTTTTCCATATCTTACCCCAAAGTAATCACTCTTTTTTGTACCTTAACATTTATGTGTGAATAATAAGATGCCTTTTTAATGGAACAAGTTAGAACTGAAAGGTTTTCTGTAAAAGCAGATTGAAAAAGCTCAAATTTGCTCAGCGCAGTGGGCCATGCTTGTAATTCCAGCACTTTAGGAGACTGAAGTGGGAGGATTGCTTGAGCCTAGGAGTTTGAGAATCCAGGCAACATTGCAAGACCAGTCTTAATAAAAAAAAATAAAAATAAAAAAATTTTTAAAGTTAAAATTAGCATTTAAAACATTTTAAAGTTTATGTTTTAAACTATGTTTGCTAAATTCAACACAGTATCCTGGAAACCTGTTTAGTTAATAATTAAAAGGATACTTTGGATAGAAGCTTACTTAACAGTATTTACCAATGTTAGTTTCTTAGTTTTGACAAAAGTACCTGGTTAGGTAAGATGTTAACATTAGGGGAAGCTGGATAAAGGATAGGCAGGGACTTCATACTATTTTCCCAACTTTTCTGTAAATCTAAATTTATTCCAAAATAAAAGGCTTTTAAAAATACAAAAAAGAAAAATGTCTTTTTATATCCTTCGTCAGTTTTTTAATAGAATTATTTGTTTTTTATCTTTGTTGTTGAGTTCCTTAAAAATTCTGGATATTAATCTCATATTGAATGGATAATTTTCAAGTATTTTCTCTCATTCTGCAGATTGTCTGTTTACTCTGTTGATTATGTATTTGGCCGTGCAGAGGCATTTTAGTTTAAATAAATTTCATTTATCTATTTCTGGTTTTGTTGCCTGTGTTTTTGTGGTCTTAATCATAAATTTTTTGCCTAGACCAATGTCCAGAAAACCTAGAGATGTTTTCTTCTAGTATTTTTAGTTTCATGACTTACATTTAACTTTTTAATCTATCTTAAATTGACTCTTGTATGTGGTGAGAGATAAAGATCCAGTTTCATTCTTCTGCATAGATCAATCCAGTATTTTCAGCATTATTTACTGAAGAGGGTGTCCTTCCACCAGTGTGTATTTTTGCCAGATTTGTCAAAAACCAGTTGGCTGTAGATATGTGGCTTTATTTCTGTTTTTTTTGCTTTTTTTTTTTTTTTTTTTCCTGTTCCATTTGTCTATGTATTGGTTTCTCTACTGGTACCATGCAGGTTTGATTACTATAGCCTTGTAGTATACTTTTCTCTTTTTAAAAAAAAAAAATTATTTCCATAGCTTTTTGAGGCTACAGGTAGTATTTGGTTACATGAGTAAGTTCTTTAGTGGTGATTTGTGAGATTTTGATTCACCCATCACTCAAGCAGTATACACTGAACCCAGTTTGCACTCTTTTATCCTTCACCCCTCCTTTCATCCTTTCCCTCAAAGTCTAAAAAATTCATTGCATCATTCTTATGCCTTTGCATCCTCAGCTTAGCTCCCACTCATGAGAACATATGATGTTTGGTTTTCCATCCTTATGTTACTTCACTTAGAATAATAGTCTTCAGTTCCATCCAGGTTGCTGCAAATGCCATTAATTCATTCCTTTATATGGCTGAGTAGTATTCCATTGTGTGTGTGTGTGTGTATGTGTGTGTGTGTGTGGGGGGGGGTGTGGTTATGTGTATTCCACTGTGTGTGTGTGTATATATACGCATATACATATGTGCATATATATATATACATACACATATACCTATGGGTATGTATATATACATACATATATGTGTGTGTGCATAAATATAAGTATATATATGTATATATATACATATATACACACACACACACATACACAATAGAATACTATGGTGATATGTATATCACAATTTCTTTATCCACTCATTGATTGATGGGCATTTGGGCTGGTTCCATATTTTTGCAATTGTGAATTGTGCTGCTATAAATATGCATGAGCCAGTATCTTTTTTGTATAATGACTTCTTTTCCTCTCGGTAGAAGTGGGATTGCTGGATCAAATGGTAGTGGTATTGCTGGATCAAATGGTAGTCCCAGTAATGAGACTGCTGAATCAAATGGTAGTCCTACTTTAAGTTTTTTAAGGAATCTCCAAACCGTTTTCCATGTATTAGCCTGCATTTCCACCAGCAGTGTGGAAGTGTTCTCTTTTTACTGCATCCATGCCAACATTTATTATTTTTTTATTATGGCCATTGTTGCAGGATTGTAAGGTGGCATTGCTATTTGCATTTCCCTCATCATTAGTGACGTTGAGCATTTTTTGATATGTCTTCTGGCCATTTGTATATCTTCTTTTGAGAATTGTCTATTCATGTCTTTGGCCCACTTTTGGATGGGATTGTTTGTTTTTTTTCTTGCTGATCTGTTTGAGTTCCTTATAGATTCTGGCTATTAGTCCTTTGTCAAATGTACAGATTGATCTTTGTTTATTTTGCATTTGCTTTTGGGTTCTTGGTCATGAAACCCTTGCCTAAGCCAATGTCTAGAAGGGTTTTTCCAATGTTATCTTCTAGAATTTTTATAGTTTCAGGTCTTAGATTTAAGTCCTTGATCCACCTTCGGTTGATTTTTGTATGAGGTGAGAGAGGGGTATCCAGTTTCATTCTCCTACATGTAGCTTGCCAATTATACCAGCATCATTTGTTGAATAAGGTGTTCTTTCCTCACTTTATGTTTTTGTTTGCTTTGTCAAAGATCACTTGACTGTAAGTATTTGGGTTTAATTCTGGGTTGTCTATCCTGTTCCATTGGTCTGTGTGCCTGCTTTTATACCAGTACCATGCTGTTTTGGTGACTATGGCCTTATAGTATAGTTTGAAGTCAGGTAATGTGGTGCTTCCAGATTTGTTCATTTTGTTTAGTCTTGCTTTGGCTATGTGAGCTCTTTTTTGTTTCCATGTGAATTTTAAGACTGTTTTTTCTAGTTCTGTGAAGAATGGCAGCAGCATTCTGATGGGGATTGCATTGAATTTATAGATTGCTTTTGGCAGTATGGTCATTTTCACAATATTGATTCTATCCATCCACAAGCATGGGATGTGTTTCCGTTTGTTTATGTCATCTATGATTTCTTTCAGAAAGTCTTTTGTAGTTTTCCTTGTAGAGTTCTTTCACCTCCTTGGTTAGGTATATTCCTAAATATTTTATTTTATTTTTTTTGCAGCTATTGTAAAAGGTGTCGAGTTCTTGATTTGATTCTAGGCTTGGTCACTGTTGATGTACAGAGGAGCTACTGATTTGTGTACATTAATTTTGTATTCTGAAACTTTGCTGAATTCCAGGAGCTTTTTGGAGGAGTTTTTAGGGTTTTCTAGGTATACAATCATATAATCAGCAAACAGTGACAGTTTGACTTCCTCTTTACTGATGGATGTCCTTTATTTCATTCTCTTGTCTGATTGCTCTGGCTAGGACTTCTAGTACTATGTTGAATAGAAGTGGTGAGAGTGAGCATCCTTGTCTTGTTCCAGTTCTCAGAGGGAATGCTTTCAACTTTTCTCCATTCAATATTATGTTGGCTATGGGTTTGTCATAGATGACTTTTATTACATTGAGGTATGTCCCTTGTATGCCAATTTTGCTAAGGGTTTTAATCATAAGGAGATGCTAGATTTTTTCAAATGCTTTTTCTGCATCTATTGAGATGATTATGTGATTTTGTTATTGTTGTTTTTCATTCTGTTTACGTAGTGTATCACATCTATTGACTTGCTTATGTTAAACCATCCCTGCATTTCTGGCATAAACCCACTTGATTATGGTGGATTATCTTTTTGATACGTTATTGGATTTGGTTAGCTAGTATTTTGTTCAGGATTTTAGCATCTATGTTCATCAGACATATTGGTCTGTAGTTTTCTGGTTTTTTAAATGGCCTTTACTGGTTTCGGTATTAGGATGATACTGGCTTCATCAAATGATTTAGAGAGAATTCCCTTTCTCTATCTTGTGGAATAGCGTCAATAGGATTGGTACCAACTCTTCTTTGCATGTGTGATAGAATTCAGCTGTGAGTCTATCTGGTCCTTGACTTTTTTTTTTTGTTGGTAATTTTTTTGTTAATTACCATTGCAACCTCATTGCTTGTTATTGGTCTTTTCAGGGTTTCTAATTCTTCCTGATTCAAGCTAGGAGGGTTGTGTCTTTTCAGGAATTCTTCCATCTCCTCTAGATTTTCTAGTTTATGTGTGTAAAGGTCTTCACATTAGCCTTGAATTTTTTTTGTCGTTGCTTGTAATATCTCCTATTTTATTTCTTAATGAGATTATTTGTGTTTTCTCTCCTCTTTTCTTGGTTAATCTTGCTAATGGTCTATCAATTTTATTTATCTTTTCAAGCAACCAGAATTTTGTTTTATTTATCTTTTGTTGTTGTTTCAATTTTATTTAGTTCTGCTCTGGATCTTTGTTATTTTGTTTTATCTGCTGGGTTCGGGTTTGGTGTGTTGTTTCACTGGTTCCCTGAGGTGTAAACCTAGATTGTCTATTTGTGCTCCTTCAGAATATTTAATGTAGGCATTTAACGCTATGAACTTCCCTCTTACCACCACCTTTGCTGTATCTCAGAGGTTTTGATAGGTTCTGTCTCTATTATCATTCAGTTGAAAGAATTTTTTAATTTCCATCTTGATTTGATTGTTGACCCAGTGATCACTCAGAAGTAGGTTATTTATTTATTCATTTATTTACATATTTATTTTTGAGGCAGAGTCTCACTCTGTCACCAATGCTGAAGTGCAGTGGTGTGATATCAGCTCATTGCAACCTCCACCTCCCAGGTGCAAGCAATTCTCCTGCCTCAGCCTCCCAAATAGCTGGGATTACAGGAGTGTGCTACCATGCCTGGCTGATTTTTGTATTTTTAATAGAGATAGGGTTTTGGCATGTTTACCAGGTTGGTCTTGAACTCCTGACCTCTGGTGATCCATCCACCTCAGCCTCCCAAAGTGCTGAAATTACAGGCATGAGCCACCATTCCCATCCAGGAGCAGGTTATTTAATTTCCATGTATTTGCATTGTTCTGGAGGTTTCTTTTGGAATTAATTTCCAATTTTATTTCACTGTGGTTTGAGAAAACACTCGACTTAATTTCAATTTTCTTAAATTTATTGAGACTTGTTTTGTGGCCTATCATAGTATCTTGGAGAAAGTTCTATGCACTGATAAAGAGAATGTATATTCTGTGGTTGTTGGGTAGAATGTTCTGCAAATATCTGTTAAATCCATTTTTTCCAGGTTATAGTTTAAATTCATTGTTTCTTTGTTGACTTGTCTAGTGCTGACAGTGAAGTATTGAAGTCCCTTGCTATTATTGTGTTGCTTTCTCTAATTTCTTAGGTCTATTAGTAATTGTTTTATAAATATGGGAGCTCCAGTGTTGGTGCATATATATTTAGGATTGTGATATTTTCTAGTTGGACAAGGCCTTTTATCATTATATAATGTCCCTCTTTATCTTTTTTAACTGGTGTTGCTTTAAAGTTTGTTTTGTCTGATATAAGAATAGCTACTTCTGCTCACTTTTGGTGTCTATTTGCATGACATGTTTTTTTTCCACCCTTTTACCTTAAGTTTATGTGAGTCCTTATGTGTTAGGTGAGTCTCTTGAGGGCAGCAGATAGTTGGTTGTTGAATTCTTATCCATTCTGCAATTCTGTATCTTTTAAATGGAGCATTTAGGCCATTTATATTCAATGGTAGTATAGAGATGTGAGGTGCTATTCCATTCATTGTACTGTTCATTTTGTGAATACCTTTTTTTATTGCATATTTTTATAGGTCCTATGAGTTTCATACTTTAAAGACATTCTGTTTCGACTTGTTTCTAGGATTTGTTTCAAGATTTAGAGCTTCTTTTAGCAGTTCTCATAGTGCTGGCATGGTAATGTCGAATTCTCTCAGCATTTGTTTGTCTCAAACAGACTGTGTCTTTCCTTTGTTAGTGAAACTTAGTTTCACTGGATACAAAATTATTGGCTAATAATTGTTTTGTTTAAAGAGGCTGAAGACAGAGCTCTAATCTCTTTTAACTTGTAGGGTTTCTTCTGATAAATCTGCCATTAATTTGGTAGGTTTTCTTTTATAGGTTATCTGGTGCTTTTGCCTCACAGCTCTTAAGATTGTTTTTTTTTGTCTAGACTTTAGATAACCTAATGATTATGTGCCTTGGCGATGATCTCTTTGTGATAAATTTTCCAGGTGTTCTTTAAGTTTCTTGTATTTGGATGTCTAGATCTCTAGCAAGGCTGGGGAAGTGTTCCTCAATTGTTCCCCCAAATATGTTTTCCAAACTTTAAGATTTCTCTTATTCCTCAGGAATTCCAATTATTCTTAGGTTTGGTCATCTGGTTGTTTAACATAATCCCAAACTTGTTGGAGGTTTGTGCATTTTTTAAAATTCTCTCTTCCTTATCTTTGTTGGATTGAGTTATTTCAAAAACCTTGTCTTTGAGCTCTGGAGTTCTTTCTTATGCTTGTTTGATTCTATTGCTGAGATTTTCTACTATATTTTGCATTTCTCTAAGTGTGTCCTTTATTTCCTGAAGTTGTGATTGTTTTTAATTTATGGTATCTATTTCATTGAAGATTTCTTCCCTCATATCAAATATCATTTTTTTAAATTTTCTTAAGTTGGACTTCACCTTTCTCTGGTGCCTCATTGATTAGCTTTTAATAAGTGAACTTCTAAATTCTTTTTCTGGCAATTCAGGGATTTCTTCTTTGTTTGAATCCATTGCTGGTGAGCTAGTGTGATTTTTTTTTTTTTTTTTTTGGCTGTGTTGAAGAACCTTATTTTATCATATTAACAGAATTGTTTTTCTGATTTCTTCTCATTTGAGTAGACTGTGTCAGAGGGAAGTCCTGGGGCTCAAGGCTGCTGTTCTTCTTTTGTCCAATGGTGTGATCCCTTGATGTAGTACTCTCTTCCTTTTCCTAAGGATGTGGTTTCCTGAGAGCCAAACTGTAGTTATTGTTATTTCTCTTCTGGATCTAGCCACCCAGCAGATCTAAAAGAGAAACAACTACCAGTCTCCAGGCTAATATTGGGTGGGGTGGGAGGTGTCTGCACAGAGTCCTGTGGTGTGAACCGTTTTCAGGTCTCTCAGTCATGGTTACCAGCACCTGTTCCAGTGGAGGTGGCAGGAGAGTGAAATGGATTCTGTGAGGATCCTTAGTTGTAGTTATTTAATGCACTAGTTTTGTGCTGGTTGGCCTCCTGCCAGGAAGTGATGCTTTCAAGAGAGCATCAGCTGTGGTAGCATAGGGGAGGATCAGATGGTGAGTGGGGCCCTAGAACTCACAAGAGAATATAAACTTTGCCTTCAGTCACCAGGGTGGGTGGGGAAGGACCATCAGGTGGGAGCAGCATTAGGCGTGTCTGAGCTCAGACTCCCCTTGGGCAGGGCTTGCTGTGGCTGCTGTGGGGGATGGGGTGTGGTTCCCAGGTCAATGGAGTTATGTTTCCAGGAGGATTATGGCTGCCTCTACTGTGTCATGCAGGTTGTCAGGAAGTGGGGGAAAGCTAGCAGTTATAGGTCTCACCCAGCTCCCACACAACCCAAAAGACCAGTCTCACTCCCACCATGGCCCCCCAGCAGTGCCAGATTTGTTACCAGTCAGTGGGTGAGTAGGGCTGAGAACTTGCCCTAGGCTACCAGCCTCCTGGGTGAGAAAGCAAGCAGGGCTTTTGTGCCTCCCTGCCTGTTGAGTCTGCGCACCAGATTCACACCCTCCCCTGAGTTCTGGCCATGAAACTTCACATTCAGTTGGAATTGTTACAAAGTTCACCAGGAAGTTTCCTTTTCCCTGTGGTCTTTTCCCAGTTCTTCTGGCAGCCCTCCCCAGGGACCACTGTGAAACAAGTCAGAAATGATTCCCTGGGGACTCAGAGAGCCCACAGAGCTTTTCCCACTGTTTCATCCATCCCTGTATTTCACTCAGCTGTGTAAATTGTCTCAGATCCAGGTGAGGTCTAATCCTTCTTCCATGATCTGGACCTTCAGATTCCCCAGTGAACGTGTGTGTTTGGGGGTGGACGATCCTGCTTTCCCACTTTCACAGTTTGGACACTCAGAATTTGGGCTATATCCTGGGTCCTGCAGGATCAATCTGTTTCCTTCAAAGGGTGTGTGGATTCTCTTGGCTTTCCTGGTATATTCCTGCAGGAATATACTTTCTTGGAGCAAAAGTCTACAATGTGAGTCTCCACATGCTGCTCCGTCCATCCAATTGAAAGCTGCAATTTTGCCCTCCCCCCATCCACCATTTTTTAACTCCCTTGTCATATAATTTGAGGTCAGGAAATGTCATACCTCCAGCTTTGTTCTTCATGTTTAGGATTACTTTGGCAATTTGAGTTCATTTTTTTCCAATGTGAATTTTAGGATTTTTAAAAATCTGATTCTGCGAAAAATGATGTTGGTATTTTGATAAGAAGTACATTGGGTCCTTAAATTGCTTTGGGCAATATGGTTATTTTAATGTTAATTATTCTAATTTATGAGCATGGGATGTTTTCTCTCTCTCTCTAGCTGAGACCTCTGGACAAACTATAGGTAACCAGTTGTAGAAGATAGAAAATTGGAGACATGGCCTGCCCCAAACTTACCTAGACTCTGGGGAAAACAGGTTATTTCCAGTTATTTCTCAAGTCCTACAGAACCTCACATTGGAATTTACCTGGACATAGTCCAGCTGTAGCCTCCACATTGGCATGTGACTGATGTTACCTGACCTTAGAGAGGAGTGAGAGAACAGGAAAATGTGCATGCCGTCACTGTGGTGACTGCCAATTCTTGGGAACAGAGCAGGGCCTGTGAGATGAGATGACTTCTGGAAAGTAGAGCAATATGAAGAGAAGGGTGAGAAGGAATGGTTAGGATTCTCAGCCCTCCAGGGTAGCTAATGTTTCTATAGTAGCAGGGATGAGAATTTGAGAAAAAGCTTCATCATCATCAAAATGTCTGTGCTCTGCTTCCTGCCTTCACTGTGTAGATTCACATCTGGGCTCTTCTACTGCAGATGGGGAGCTCTCCCTTTCTACTAGGAAGAGAAAAAAGCCATAGGGCTAGGTCATCCTCCAAAAGGAGCACAGTTCCTTCTCCCTGAGCAAAGGTGCCTTATCCCTGGTGTGTCATCTCTAGGGTGGTGTCTAAGATGGTGAGAGACAAGTAGGAAGCTCTAGTTGCTCGTCATGAAAGTGAACACAGCTTCAGGCAGTGGGAATTTATTTCTACTCTGACAAGAATACATGTAAATATTGATTATGAGCTCTTGGGAAGGGGATGGGGAATGATGTGTGTATACAAATGTGTGTGAACTCACATGTAAGCTGGGTAATGGTGACCACAGTCTGAATGAATTACGTGAGCATATGTCTGTGTATTGGTGTTTCTAATATAAGTCAGTGCCTTTCTGCACATGGATCTGGGAGTTCTGAGACAACAGTACTGAATGCGAACCTTCCGAGAGCTGCTTATCTGCTGCTTTGCCTTACTCTCATATCGTGTCCTTAGAAGTCCTAGACCAGGGTAAATATCCGGCTGCAGGTCTGTGCCAAGAATTCTTGGGATAAATCACTTATGACACTGGGCTAGTTTCACAGTGTTGTTTTTGGATGATTCAGGAGACATGGATCTTTGGGACAGAAAATTAACCTTGTGATTGCTAGTCCTGGAATAGCCTGGGCAGGACTGAGCCACCTTCACTATTGAAGGGGGCACCCCATGAAAGATAACCCCCGACTCCTAGTAATTTTCCAGCTAGGCAGATGATCCAGATGAAGAGGTGACTACCTGCCCCTCTAGTCTTCTGACCACATTAGGAGCTAAAACAGAATGAGACAAAAAGATGCCCCTCACTGAGCATTGAACTGGCTATGAACCAGAGGTAGAAATCCCAATAGGGTTCACTGGGGAGGAGAATGCTATCTGTCAAGGTCAGCTGCACCATAATCACTCCATAAGCCATGGGGCAACTGTCACCCCCAGTTAATAGAATTCAGAAATTCCAGTGAGAATTTAGCCCATCATTCACCATCCTACTTTCTCCATTTATTCGTCTCCTATTCTATAATCTGGAATGCCTGCATTTCTGAAGGGCGGGAATACACTTTTTTCCTTCAGAAAAAAAGCTCCAATTTATTTTTGGCAAAATATACCTAAGGCATAGGGGGATCAGCTGAGTGTCATGTCAGAGACTCTCTGGCTATATGGCGAATGCTGTTGACCAAAGATGGAAGGACTTCATTAGCCACTGGGGTCAGGGAAGCTGATCATTTCTTCTTAGGCAACACACTAAGATAATTCTTCACGGTTTTTGATGTATCTGCACAGTACAGTCACCTGGGAAGCCTTACCCCAGACCAATTAATGATATCAGAATTTCTAGGCATGCTGTCTGGGTGTTCAAAAACATCCCAGAAGTGATAGTAATGTGCAGGCAGGTTGCAAAACACTGAAATTGTGAAGCATCTCATTCTGAAAACATGAATCTAGAATACTCAACCAGGCACCTAGGTATTAAAAGTGAAATAGTGACTTTTTCAATGGTCATTGTGTCTCCTTTGTTCATATGATATGTTAGGGTTAATTGCTTACCATGTGAAACTTTATGATTTTCCGTGGACATGTGTGAAAACTGTAAGGTGGACCAATTAGATTTCTCCCTCAGGAATTTGAAGGGAAACTCAAAGGCATTGGTGGATATTTGACCTGAAAGTTGAGGATAAGTTGGGACAAGGTAGTCATAATGAGTCTATGGCTATGCAGATATATCACGTAATAGGGACTCAGAGGAGGTTGGTCAAGAGAGGGAAGAGGAAAAAAGAGTAGCTGAAGAAACAAAACAGTGATGGGGGTGGGAATAGGGGAGCACAGAGAGGAAGATGGCCAGTCCCGAGATACCTGGATTCCTGAACTTGCTGAAGTCTTTTCTCAGATTACATTGCAACCAGAACTCTGATGGGAACTCTGATTTAGAACCATAAGTGAGGAAGTCAAAACTCCTTGAAGATGCTGTTTTCTCTCATGTCGTTAAACCTGTCTCAAATGTACTTTATTCTCCTCCCTGTCACTCAAACACCTACTCCTTTTAAAAGAACAGTATGCTTGTCACTCCCCCTGTCTTTCCCCAGAACAAAGGACAACCTACTCTTTGCTCACTCTTTACTTTCACAGGATTTTGCTCCATATCTTTCTTTATTTCTTTACACGTTAGATGCTAATTTTCTGTTTACTTGTCCTTTTACTAGATTTTGAGCTCCTTGAGGACAAAGGTTATACATCATTTATATTTTTTGCCAGCATCTAGTATAGTTCCCAGTTCATAGCAGTTGCTGAATAGATATTTCTTAATTGAATACATTCTTAAAGATCAAATGGACCTGAGTTTTTGGACTTTCTGTTTTCTCATATACCCAGAAAAAGGTTAATGAACATAATACAGCCTTTCCAGAATTGGATCTGAAAGTTGCAAGTAATGTTCCTCAGTAATTTCTTTTTTAACATATCTACTAAAAACCCTTAGCACAAAATTCTCTCTGTCTTTAAATATAATGCTTTTATAGAAAAGTTAGTAAGAAACTAAAAGACATAAAATAGTAACATAATTAGTTCAACAAACTGAACCAGTATTGTTATTTAATGGCAATGTGCCTTTACAAGTTAATTATCCAAACAATTAAAATGAGCAACTAGCATAACTGCCCAAAACATGGGATTTTTGAAAGGTAAATTTAACTGTTACTATGGTGACACAGTTATTTTCATGAACAATTACTCAAATTGCATCAATGGATGTATAAATATATGATACCTGGAATTGAAATGGAACTATATTTTGCATACCTGAATCAATAATGTGATGCCTATGACTATATCTGGAGCTCCATGGGCTCATTATACAAACTTCATATTATAAGGAGAAGTTTTCTTTTAACTACAACCTCTGATTTATGACCTTGGATGCATTCGCCCCACCTCCAGCCTCCCAAGTAGCTAGGATTACAGACATGAGCCACTGCACCCACCTTTAGAATGCATTCAGTAGAGAATATTATACCATGGTATTTCTGTTCTATAATCAATTACTGGTTAATTAGATAGCCAATAATGAGCCAACAGTGAATCTACTGAATTGAGATAATATTTTTTGTAATGTAAAACTTATTAATAATATATATCTTTTATTCTCGTTCCTTACTCCTGTTCCCTTCTCCTTTTCTACCAGTATGAAGTCACTCTAATCTGTTTAGTGTCTATTTTCTTAATTTTTAAATTAAAAACATGTAATAATGTTTTGAGTTTTATTTATAGAAATGTTTATATTGTGTAATTTAGACAGCAGAAACTTGCAGAGTGCTATGAAAACTTTCAGTAATTTACTTAGCACTTTGTTCTCATTATAAGTAATTTAATTTTCTGGATATCTAAGAAAAACAGTATTCTAGCTCCTTTATTAATTCTCATTAATTTATAATTCCCTACTAATTGCACTTCTTCTTTTCTCTCACCCTGTACAAGGTGTTAACGTGGGCTTAACTCTTGTGTAATCTCAGTCCCTAAGTGCTAAATAGAAGATCAAAATAAAACGACATTAGCAGTTAGGGTTTTTATGATAGTGGAAAGGACTGGCACACTTTTTTTTTTTTTAATGTGTGGTAGAATGTGGGGTGGGGGAGGATGTTGTAATATATGTTCCTAGGAGAGTAAGTGGCTGTTCCAAGCAGAAGGAACTGGTCACGATGAAGAGGGTAAGCTGATTTACTTGCTAGGAACAGATATTCTGTTGGTAATATGGAATGAGATTGTGCATGAGGCATGTTATTGGGTCAGTATGGGCTAAGGAGGCAGTGATAAGAGGGCTTCTGCCAGAATGAAGTTTGAATTTGATTTCAGGGTTTATAGGGAACCCAAATCATTTCTGAGCTATTGATGATGTAATATTCTTGAGGTTACCTACAGGACTGTGGAGTAACAACACCTGATGTCTTGGCCTTGGGGCTGAACCAGCCATTGTGTGTAAAAGATCGAGGTCTCTAGGGAGAAGGTAGAATCAAGTGTGTGTGTGTGTGTGTGTGTGTGTGTGTGTGTGTGTGTGTGTGTGGTGTGCATGTGTGTGTGTTCATGCACGTGTACAGATGGAGGGATGGTCATTGAGAGATAATTATTATTTTTGTAGGAGGTAATATGCAAAAATATACTGCAGCTCAAAGGGGATCATTGCTTTCCACTTATCTTTAGGTTCCAGATCCATAAGGAGGTAAAATAATTAGCTTTATGAAAGTCAGAACAGAGGAACTGTACCTATTGATGGGCCCATCATCACAGTTTCCCAACTGTCCAAAATCCCTAAGATAACACTTAATGATGACATTCACCTACCTACCAATTTTTCTCCTACAAGCAAGCCAGTGATTGACAAAACCATTCTCAAGCAGACCCCAAACCAAGATCTACTTCCGGTCAAATTTTCACCCTGTTGACTTTGGGACACCTTTTATTGCCTATACATTAGAAAGGGGAAAGACATGAGCAAAGTAGATTTTCTGTGAGCAAAAGGGATTTTCTTTTCCTTTAACAATGTCCTGCAAATCTCACCTTCCTGCATTTCTCTTATCTACCAGCTTTCAGGAAATGCAACAAGCTCACAATCAGCCTACAGGTAGAATAGCATAAGGAAATGCAGGCAGATTCTTTATATAGTTGAAATGAACCCCAGGAGCCTCACTTTTGCTAAGCACATGCTTGAAGAAGTAGGCAGTCATTGTCAGACTCCTTGATTTCATCTACCATTTAACATGGTGTGGGGTCATTGCTTTCTCCAGTTAGGACATCTCTCACCGTCATACCCAGGAAGAGCTCATTTACTTGCCTGAGTTATTGCTTTCTCTCTATTGCCATCACTCTCTTTTTCTAGCCCTTTTGTCCCCTAAATCTTCAGTAAAAATGTGTTTTTCCTGTCAGAGCTACATATTCATTCATGAGCTCTGCCTGCTTCTGAACAGCCTCTCTTCAGATTCTGGGCACTCAGAACAGTTACTTACATTATTTTTGCCGAGTGCCCTGCCTTAGGCAGCACACACCAGAATCTCTCTTGTGGTTTTTCTCCATTTCTTCTTCTCTCCTGTCTTTGGTCTGTTTCTTCCAGACCGATTATCACAGCACTTTTACTCAATTCAGCTCATGTAGTGATCATTCTTATTGCTTTCTAAACCTACTTTCTTTTAACAATCCCCATGCCCCCAGTTTCTCCATCTCACCTCAGTCTCTTTCTACCACCCTTTTGGTCCCAGAAAGGTCACTCACAGCTTCTAGATACATACAAAATATGCTATAAAACTACTTAAAATGATTTGGGCGTTCAAAGCCCCTATCCATTTTTGCTATATTTGGCCATTTAAACATTAAGGTGGTGATGGTTGTGCCTACCACCAAATTTAATGTAAACCCGAGCAGGGAGTTGAAGCTCCAGTGGGGCAAACATATTTCCCATAAATTTGGGGAAAGAATGAGAAGTCTAGAAAAAGAGACATATCTCACAGAAGCATGAGTGTTGTATTTCCTTTAAATTCTGCCTCAGAGCCCTTCTTCTGAGGCTTTCATGCACAATCATGAAATTCTAGCCTGGGCTCAATCTTTGAGACAGATGTACTATGTTCGTTTGCTTGTTTGTTTGTTATTGTTTTGACAACATCCTCATGAAAATGCATTATGCAAATAGAAGTTCATCAAGAAAAGTTTCCATTTTCACTTGTTACTGTTTTCAGTTAAAATTGTTAGATAATTGAATAAAGTTGAACCATTAGGTCAGGAGATGCTATATGTGATACTTGATCAGCAAATATATGAAAATGTGAAAGGCGAATGAGAAAACATCAGCATAGAGGGCATGCAAAGTCATGTGTAAAAGTCTAAAGTACACAAGCTGAAGATCATCTGTACTCTGCTCCTTGGAGTTCAAACCCAGACACCACTCACTAGGTGCGTGCCCTGCAGCAAGGTTTCCTCTGTACCATCAGTGGTGGAATAAAGACTCCAATAATGGCTGCTTCACAGGGTCGTTGAGAGGATCAAATGAGACAATGTCTGCAGGATGAGGTGATAAAGCTGTTATTGCCATGAAGTAGAGCAAGGGACAAAGGAAAAGGACTATGTCATTTCCTGAGTCCTGTGGCCCTGGAGGTGATGCACATCCTCGGGCTGGTGGAGAAGTCAGGGAAGCTGGTCTTGCTGATAAAGAGATACAAACTTCCTTTGGTGTTGGCAGTCACAATAAAATTCTATGTTTATTAAAGTGTTCCGATGTCATATTTTAAAAATTTTTTCATAGCTGACATAATATACAAAATTACAAATTGACAACAATTTTTTTGTCATTTATACACACACAAATTCCCTTTATGTATGTGCATATATATGTGTGTGTGTATAAAATTGCCATTTTATAATTGTAAACAGATCCCTGATTTCTCATTTTTGGCTCAGGCAGTATTTTAATTCTCAGGCCCTGGCCATTTGATTTTTCCAAAAATAGATGTGGTTTTCTACTTTGGCATTCCTCTTATTTTTCATTTATGAGAAAACAACAAAACAGTGGACCTATTTTTTTCCCTCCTAGGTGGCCAGAGGTAACAATTCTTTGCTCATTTTCTTTGTTCCTCAATTGCCTATGTCTGAAACAATTGGTGCCCAACTCCCTGTTCCTTCTCCCTCTTCTCCTCTCTCCAGCTTGCAGGTCCCAGGGCTGTCGGGGCTGCACTGAGCTCTGTGCCCACAGGAGACAGGAGAGTGTGAGAGAGAGCAGTCACAGTTCCTAGGAGGCCCCCGTGGACTCACAGTTGCTGCCTGCTCCCAGGAGCTCACATTTCCCAAACTGAGGATGGTCCTGGGATGTGGCCAAGTCCCTAGTAGAGGCAACTGCTCCCTGGGAACCACCGTCAAGCTGCTATTCCAGACCCTGCTGGGGCACAGCATCAGCACTGAAGAGGGTGGGAAAATTCCACCTTTCTGAATCCCTTTCAGTTCCAGGTCTCCCACTGGGAGTGCCTGAATAGCAGGAGGAAGGAGATAAAGAGCCAGCTGGGCTGAGTGGAGCATCACCATCCTGGGGTCCTGTTGTTGCTCTTTCCTCTGGGCTGCCCCAGAGGACCCAGATTTGGGACTGTGCCTGCAGGGAGCTTGAGAGAGCCTCTTTACCCCATTCAACCCATTGTACTGTCCCTGTTGTTCACAGGGTCTGAGCCCCAAGTGCTGCATTTGAACCAGGATGTGACCTGGCACTGATGAGTCCTGCCTTTCCCTCCCTTTCTGTCATGCCCTTTTCATTACACCTACCACAGTTTGTTGTTTTAAACTTACTTACTGTCTGTTTGTGCAATTGAATGGTGAAACCTAGGGCTGTTTTTAGCACTGCATTCCTAGAGCACCAGCAGTATTTGGTACAGTCCATGACTATTGGAATGAAGGAGTAAGTGAGTGAGTGAATGAATGATTCAGTTGCCTGTGCCCTCCTGCTCATTGTGCTACTGCTGACAGTCAGTGCAGCATTGCACTTCATCATGACAGGACTCCCTGCACTGGTTCCATTTTGCCCACCCCTGGGGAAGAAGCTAAGGGTCTCTGTCCCACCCACTTCTTTTGCCCATTTCTCAGAGACTGATGCTGGGAAAGCGTAGCCTAGGTCCAGTACTGCAGTGTCCCTTTTTCTATTTGAGCCTCCCTAGACCTTTGCCTGCCTAGTGCATGGTGCTCTTGCATCATTCATTGCTTTTAATTCTTGCTGTCAGTTGGCCTGCTAGCCCCAGGGTGCTCTTCACTTCTGTGTCCTCCCCTGGCTACCTGCCCCTTGCAAGACCTGGCAACAGTGAGGGATGTTCAGGTGCTTTCCTTGCCCTCTCCTCTTTTGCATTCCTCACCCTGCTCTTTCCCTCCCTAAGGAACTCAGCATGCCTCAGGACACAGATGATGGAAATTCCTGCCACAAAGAACCAGGGTGACAGTACTGCTACCCCTCCTGCATTCCCAGCGTGTCAAAAACAGTCATTTCCTGGAGCAGAAACATTGTTTTATAAGTCAAAAGGCACAGGGATGACTTTTTATTATAATTCAGCTAGGAGGATTGAGAGACTTAATGTAGAGAGGGAGAAAGATACATAATCAGGAAAGAACATTCAAATGGGTGCCAAGTCTCTGGAGGATTATTATGTTATATGAGGATGGGCAAGCTATCTGTTAACTGGCATTTTAACAGAGCTGTGAACTGCAAAACCTGCAGCATGAAGGACTTAGGAAGATAAACAGGATCTCTTATCAGCACGAATCCTTAACAGGAATGATTGAGGGGAACTGAGGTCGCTCTCGGGAGTCCAGGCTGAAAGTACAATGAATGTGTGACATTGTTCAGAGCATACACTAAATAGCCAAACACAGCCTTGACTGGGCCATTCTGTAACAGCCAAGGCTGTGCTTGGCTTTCTTTTCTTTTTTCTTTTTTTTCTTTTTTTTGAGGCAGTCTTGCTCTATCACCCAGACTGGAGTGCAGTGGCACTATCTCGGCTCACTGCAACCTCCGCCTCCCGGGTTCAAGCAGTTCTCTGATTCAGCCTGTCGAGTAGCAGGGATTATAGGCACCTGCCACCACACCCAGCAAATTTTTGTATTTTTAGTAGAACAGGGTTTCACCATGTTGGCCGGGTTGGTCTTGAACTTCTGACCTCATGATCTACCCGCCTCGGCCTCCCAAAGTGCTGGGATTACAGGCATGAGCCACCGTGCCCCAGCCACTTGGCCTGTTTTGATTGAGCACTGGATAGTCTACTGGGTGGACAAGTTGAGTTTACCTGAATCTTGGGAATGCAGGAGTCCTGGGCCTGAGAGAGGATCTGTTCTCTAGAAAGGACAGGCTGCACTGAGGGAAACCTATTTTGTCAAATACTCTGATGCAGAAAAAAGTCTATTTGATATTCAAGTTACATTTTACCTATGTTAACTTCACTTGTAATTAACAGTCAGTTTTCCAAAATAAAAACTTGGAATGTAAAATTATTGAACAAGCACGAAAAGCCTTAAAACATACTCCAGGGACTTGTCCCAAGTTGCAGGCTTGCTGAATTTGGAGTTGGGGCGGGAGGGTATTGTGACTCAGAGTCTTGATGCCTTATGAAGAAGTGACTGGCATGAATTTTGTATGAAGAGAAGAGCATCAGTCATCAAACCTGAGAGGAGAGGTGAGATCTTGAACAGGGAAAAAACAAACTAAGGGTGAAAAGTTTAAGCGGCTGAACAGAGGTTGGGAGGAGAGATGCAAGAGGGTTTGGGATGAGGCGTGAATGGCAAGGGCACAAAAATGGGGGCTGTGCTGGAGGCCACTTTGAAAAGGAGGCCAGCTGGCATGCTATGAAGCTAAGCCTGCCGGATGAACTGGAGCACTCCTGACTCAATTATCTCAGAATTCTCCTTTGACTCTGATTCCAAGACTTGAGATGTTTTAGACTGCAGAGCCTCAAGATGTGATGTCTCTGAAACTTGGTAGAAAGATGTTGCTTTCTGAGTGGCAGGTGGCAGATAAAACACAAAACAGGCCCATGGGCTGAATTTCTCCTTCTGGCTTAGGAATTTATAACACCTGCAGAATATGAAGGACATCAATATGGGCTGAATAGGGTGAGGTTACATTCTGGGAAGTTGTAATTAGAGGAACAGCAGCTTCCTGGGTGTCTGGACAGTCACGGATTCCCCATAAGAGATGGAGGGCCGAGGGCCGACCTCTAACTAGTCTTGCAATAGCATTTGAGACCCAAGTTAGATATTTCTGCTGGGAAAGGGACACCCTCCCCATCTCCTACCTATCACTGATAGTTCACAGCTGATTGTGGGACTTTAATACATTCATTCATTTGCCATTTATTAAATAGATTTTTTGTAGGTATAAGCATTTTTATTTGTACATATAAGCAATAAGCTTTGACTCCTGTGTTTGAAGATTGATATGGCACTGTACTTGATTGAATGCTTTGCAGATTCCACATACTTGGGGTTTGTATATCAAAACAAATAGATATTGGAGTTGTAAACTCTAGGTTCAAATCCCAACTCAATATTTATTGACCATATGACTTGGGATTAAGATCCTTAAATGTTCAGAGCCTCAGTTTTTATCATCTATGATATGAAGTTGGTAATGATTTCACAGCATCCTTGCGGCATGGGAGTCAGTGCATGGTGGGTCCTCAGTGGATGGGGCCTACCCATTCCCAACCCTTTATCCACAATTATGTAATCAAAATGCTTTGAATACTGAAAGTTCTGTCTTAAATGTTGAGTCAAAGCAATTAAACGGCTTAACTTGTTCTGAACTAATAAACATGGACCCATTTCTGCCTTTATTTCATTGAGTGTGAATATTTGTGTACTTTGCTGCAGAAATAATAGTGTGCCTGATTCCAGGATCCTGCCTTTCTGGGCTTGGTCTCATTTTAGCTTTCTGATAAGAAATTATGCGGTCATGATTGCCCCATTACATTTTGTTAAAGTCCACATTACACACATACACGTCATCATTAAAGAAAATATGAGTTTCCATTTGGCAAAAATTTACTTCTCAGGACTAGAAATGAAAACCCAACATATGTGCTCATTCGTTTAACCAAAATTATTATTATTATTGTTTTGAGAGAGTGTCTTCTCTGTGGCCCAGGCTGTAGTGCAGTGTTATAATCACAATTTAGTGCAGCCTCCATCTCCTGGGCCCAAGTGATCCTCCCACCTCAGCCTTCCAAGTAGCTCAGACTACAGGCATTCAGCACCACACTAGGCTAACTTTCTTATCTTTGTAGAGATAGAGTCTCTCTATGTTACCCAGGCTGGGTCTCAAACTCCTGGCCTCAGGCAGTTCTCCCGCGTCTGCCTCCTAAAGTGCTGGGATTACACTTTAGGTGTAAGCCACTGCACCTGGCCTGTTTAACCAAAATGTAATGAGTAGTTACACTGTGTAAGGCATGTTGCTTGGTATTCTGAGGATTATAAAGGTGAAAAACGAGCCCTGACACTGAGATACTAGGAGTCCAGGATGTGGAATCTGACTGGTACACAATTATAATGCAAGACGGATCATGTTAACTTTTCTGATTGGAAACTCCAGGCAGGATGACTTCACATCTGCACAGGGGATGAAGCTTTGTAAAGGAGGGGACATTTGAGATAATCCTTGGTAGGTGATTAAGAATTTGCCAGGTGAAGATGGCAGAACAAAGTATTCTAAGCACAGGAATAAAAACGGAAGAGTTTGAAGGCAAAGTGGAATTAACTTATGGACAATAGCAAGGTTTCAGTTTGGTGGTAGCACAAAGTGTATGACCAGGAGGTGGGAGGGTGAAGCTTTGAGGGTGGTGAATGAGCAGAGTCATGCAGGGCAGAAGTTGCCGGGGAGAATTTGTGCTTGGTTTGACTGACAAGGGAAGAGATTGTTGTTGTTAATATTTTTTATCACTAAAATAATATATAAAGAGAATTCAAATTTAAATTAACAGAATGTGGAAATGAATATGTACATATAGAAGAACAAAGGGTACAAGGTTTCAGTTGGGTGGGAAGAATAAGTTCTAGCAATCTAATGTTCAGCATGGGGATTACAGGTAGTGACACTGTGTTACATACTTGACATTTGCTAAAAGGGTCAACCTTAGGTCATCTCAGTACACACAAAAAATGGTAACTATATGAAGAGATGGATATAATCATTAGCTTGACTATAGCAATAAGTTTACTAAGTATATTTATATCCAAACCTCATGCTATGTACACTTGATATGGTTTGGCTATGTCCCCACCCAAATCTCATCTTGAGTTGTACTTCCCATAATCCCCACATCTTGTGGGAGTGACCCTGTGGAAGGTAATTGAATCATGGGGGTGGTTATCTCCATGCTGTTCTCGTGATAGAGAGCGAGTTCTCATGAGATCTGATAGTTTTATAAGGGGCTTTTTCTCTCCTTTGCTCCACAGTTCTCCTTGCTGCTGCCATGTGAAGAAGAACATGTTTGCTTCACCTTCTGTCATGATCGTACATTTCCTGAGGCCTCCTCAGCCATGCTGAACTGTAAGTCAATTAAACCTATTTTCTTTATAAATTATCCAGTCTTGGGTGGGCCCTTATAGCACTGTGAGAACAGACTAATATAACACATTAAATATATGTAATTTCAATACAAGATGTTTAAAAAGTAAATTCCTGTAACCCACACCCAGATATAGCCATTGTTAATATTTAAAATGCATCCTTTTACTCTTTTTCTGGATCAAGATATATGGTTGGCTAGTTTGATTGATTTTGAAAGTAATTATAAATGAAATCCCATTGTGACAGATTATTAAAAACAGTTTATTGACACAATAACTTAGGAAAATAAAATACAATAGTATCGTGCATGGATTAGTTGGTGATTGAGCAATCTACCAATAAAAAAAAATTAAGAATGTTGTTTCAGTGGTTGAGAGGAAACAGATCCTGAAACTAGGGTGATGGCTATGGATAAACAAAGGAGGACTAGATACTTCCAGGTTCCAGCCCAGATGACTGGGGAATTGGGAGTCATGATCATGGTCTTTGCAGGAGGGGAGGACTATGTGTGTATCTTTAGACGTGTTGAATGTGTGGTGGTGGTCAATCTGGTGGTTAGAGATGTGGGCTGGTCAGAGGAGGACAAAATCCAGATTTGAAATTCATTTACATTTTAAAGGTTGCTTTGGTTAAAGAAGGTGAGATTTCTGAAGGAGAAAATAGAGTTTTTTTTTTAAATATAAGAAATGTGGGGACATCAATGTTTAGAAAATGGCAGAAGACAGGGAGCTAGAGGAGGCAGGCAAGGGAAACCAGGTTGGTAGGAGAAATTCAAGAGTGCAGGGTCCTTGCAGTCAAGGGTGGGCATGAATTCAAAGATGGGTTATCTGTAGCCTGAAATGTCATAGAGAAAAAAAAGGGGATGAGGATTGGGCAAAAAAGATGGAAGGAAGCAATGTGTAAGGTATCTAGCACATTGTCTGGCACAGGGAAAGAACAGTAAATATTAGCTATTATTTGGGCAACAGACCATTAGATTTGGCAGTTAGGAAGTGTTTACCACTTCACCCTCAGACCCAGCCAAATGTCTTGCACAGAGTTGGAGCTTATTAAGTGTGTTGTATAATATACTCAGTGAGTAGACTACAGAAGAGGAAGAGCTTAAGAGTAGTGACAACGTAGAGGTGGCCAAGTCATAAATCTACTCATCCCAGCCAGTAATCCATTCCTCGCCCCAGGGAAACTCCTTCCCTTTGAGAATGTGTCTTCTGGGGTCAACTGTGCACACAGGCTAGTGTGCTTGGGGAGTCAGGCCAGCACTGTGGGGACCTGATCAAGAGAGAGGTTGATGCCAATCTCCTACTAACATTTCCCAACCCCTTGCAGTTGTCACATAGAATGGGCATCAAGTACAGTGGGTAACTACAGTATTGTCAGGGAGTTTGAGCTCCTGGGATTTTCTCATCTCCATGAGTTCCAGGTTCTATTTGCTGTGATCCTGTTGATATATTTGCTGACACTGCTGGGCAATCTGGCCATCATCAGCCTCACTTTCCTTGACTTCCGCCTTCACTCACCTATGTACTTCTTCCTCTGCAACTTCTCCCTCATGGAGATGCTGGCCACCTCCACTGTGGTACCTAGGATGCTGGCAGACCTGCTGTTCACTCACAGGACCATGTCCCTGGCCGAATACCTAACTCAGTCTTTCTTTTACTTCTCCCTGGGCTCCACCAACTTCCTGATCCTCACTTTCAAGACCTTTGATTGCTACGTGGGCCATCTGCCGCCCCCTGCACTACCCAACCATCATGAACGGTCCAGTGTATGTGAAGCTGGTGGTGGCCTGTTGGATGTTCAGGTTCCTCTCCATTGTCTCTCCCACACTGCAGAAAACACGGCTCTGGTTCTGTGGCCCTAATGTCATTGACCACTACTTCTGTGACTCTGCCCCACTACTCAAGCTTGCCTGCTCTGACACCCGCCACATTGAGTGCATGGACCTCTTCCTGTCCCTGATCTTTGTGATGATCACCATGCTGCTCATCATTCTCTCCTACATCCTCATTGTGGCTGCAGTGCTGCACATTCCCTCCTTCTCTGGGCGCCAGAAGGCCTTCTCCACCTGCGCCTCTCACCTCACAGTGGTGGTTCTGGGCTATGGCAGTGCCATCTTCATCTACGTGAGGCCAGGCAAGGGCCACTCCACACACCTCAACAAGGTGATGGCCCTGGTGACTGCACTGGTAACCCCTTTCCTTAACCCCTTCATCTTCACCTTCCAGAATGAGAAGGTCAAGGAGGTCATGGAGGATGTGACCAAAAGGATCTTCCTTAGAGACCCAGCAGCCTGGAGATGAGAGGGTGAGCTTTTAACAGGGCTGGAGAGCACCTGGCAAGTCATGAGGAGTAGACTTGCCACAGGTGGGCACCCACATGCCCTCCTCAATCTCTTTTTTCTCAGTCTCTCCTGCTCCCTCATCTTCAGGCAAGTTTCTTCTCCTACCCTGCAGAGAACTAATGGACACACACTGTTAGAATGTCTCAAAGGCAAGTTTCTGTGCACCTGCGATGAAGGACAGATAGGGAATGTGGAGTAAGTACAATGGGATGATATTAATTAAAAGAGATAGTCCAAATAAGACTCTTAGTGCAGGGTCTGGTACTGTAATATGAGTTCAGTAAATTTAGCTATTATTAAAATGTCCTATTAAAACCTCTCTTTCTCAGATCTGTGGTTTTGCTTGCATTCTTTTAAGTTGCTTTGTGTTTGACTTTTATTTTGGGTGTGTTTCCTTTCCAGGACCTGGTTTCAAGGTCTAGGATAGGGTTCTGAAAATGGGAGGTGCTCTAAGAAGAGCAGAGAGGCCTGGCACCCCAACACAGGAGGAGTCATGTGCCTATGTTAGTTCCCCTCTCTTGGACTGACTGCTCCTGGATGGAAGCACCCCTCACACCCAGGCTGCCTGGTGTACTTCTTCCATCTGGCCCCAAAGCCTCTTGCCTTTCAACAGAAGTGGCTCTCGGGGAGCCACTCCTCCAACCCTCTTATAGGAAGTCATGAAGGACTTATTTTTTTCACGCACTTGAGAGCAGCAGAAAGCTGATCTGCATCCGCACTCTCAGACTTGCTGCCTTCCCCTTCTCATGGGCCACTATGTCCCTTCTACTGCAGAACCTTAGATCCAAGTTCCAGAAGGAGGACCAGCTGCCCAGGCCTTCTGAGGTTGGGTTTCCTGAGAGGAGCCTGGCCAGATTACCAGGATGGTAGAAGTCAGGCGAGAAGGAGTAAATGGGGTGGGACTGGCATTGTGCGTCATGGGGTGGGAGGGCTGATAAAAGAGGCATTCCTTGGAAATCCGTGGACGGCGTGGAAAGTCATGGGAAGATGGTGGGAGCAGGAAGAGCTCCAGGTCTGCTTCCTTATACTAGACTGAGTCACAACAAGGCTGGGCTAGAATTAGCAAAGCAGGACAAAGAGTAGATACAAGCTTCCTCTCACTTCTGAAGCTGGCTCCGTCCACAGATCCCTAGAGGAGAGGCCCTGCTCATAACTTGCAGTGTGAAGTCGCAGTGTGGGAGCCACCCCCTAGGGCCAAGACTGCGAAGAATGGTTGGAGGGGAAGCCTTCCAGGACACGGAGACTGGAGGCAACACTGTCTTACTGTCTCTGCCATTTAGCTTGATTTCTAATGTAGCTTTTTTTTCCCCCCAACTACCACAGTACATGTTTGCATTTGTGGGCCTCGCCAAAAGTGGGCAGATACTTCTGATTCTGCTGTAAAGGCCAGTAGGGAAAAGTTTTGCATCCAAGAACTTTGTCTCTTTCACTTCTCAAGAGACTAATTACTTGCCCTCCTTGCAAACTTCCTGAAAAACTGAAGAGCTAAGTGGGAAGTAATTATCTCCTTCTGAGATGCAGATACTTTTCCTCAGCTTCTTCTCTTAAAATAATCAGCACAGGAGTCACTCAGTGTCCTCCCCAGGGACTCCTTCCTGCTACTTTCTCATCTCTGCACATTCCCCTCTTAAAAAACTAAAAATAATCAATATCCTGTAGCAGGCTGTTGCCTGTTTTTCATAGGATTTCCTTGGAAGTGGGGTCTCTGGTCAGTTTTGGGGAAGATATGACTTGCTTTGTGCCTTCACAGCCATCACCCATGGAATCCAGCATCATGCAGCTTGACCGGCCCCACAGCCTTGCCTGTGGTTCTTTGCTCTTCAGAGTGTGCTTCTTGAGGCTGGGCACAGTGGCTCACGCCCGTAATCCTAGCACTTTGGGAGGCCAAGGTGGGTGGATCATGAGGTCAGAAGATTGAGACTATCATGGCCAGTGCGGTGATACAAAAACACTAAAAATACAAAAAAATTAGCCAGGCATGGTGGTGTGTGCCTGTAATCCCAGCCACTCAGGAGGTTGAGGCAGGAGAATCGCTAGAACCCGGGAGGCGGAGGTTGCAGTGAGCGGAGATTGTGTCACTGCACTCCAGCCTGGGCAACAGAGTGAGACTCTGTCTCAAAACAAACAAACAAACAAACAAACAAACAAACAAACAAACAAACGAAACCCAAAGTGTCCTCCCTGAAACAGCACTGGCATCTCCTGGTAGCTTATTGGAAATGCAAAGTCTCAGGCTAAGACCTCCTAAATCAGAATCTGCATTTATGCAGGATACCCAGGTGATTCCTGTGCACATTAATATCTGAGTAACGCTGATCTAGACAATATGATGGTAGAATTTTCAAACAGGAAATTGTCTAAGAAAGCCCTTGTTCCAATCTCAACAATGTGAAGGGCATTGGAAGAGGGAATTTGGGGACATATCTGCTATTATTGGAAGCATTTTTCCTTAGTGACTTTTATCCCAGGTCCCATTTCTGGAGACAGTGACCGGGATAAAGACCCTGAAGATTCTTATCCTAGTCTGACTTTAAACTTCTTGAGTGACTCTATCAAGTTTCGTGTACAGATAACTCTGTCGCCTAAGTAATCAGCCTAATACCTGATAGACAGTTTTTCAATCCTCACCCTCCTCCCTCCCTCCACCCTCAAGTAGGTCCCAGTGTCTACAATACCCTTCTTTGTGTCCATGTATATTCAATCAATGTTCAGCTCCCATTTATAAGAGAAGATATGGTATTTGGTTTTCTGTTTCTGTCTTAATTTGCTTACGATAATGGCTTCCAGCTCCATCTGAATTGCTGCAAATGACATGACTTTACTCTTTTTTATGGCTGCATAGTATTCTATGGAGTATATGTACCACATTTTCTTTATCCAGTCCACCATTGATGGGTATCTAGGTTGTTTCTATGTCTTTGATATTGAAACACAATCTTTAAAAGTGACATTGAATCTATACTTGCTTTCTGTCAATATGTGTTTCTTTCAAGTGATGGAGACTAAATGTGCAATTACTGTGAGGAATTGCACCATTACAAGTCTACAAACTTGTAGAAACATGACAGATATGTGCTCCGTAAGGGTTTAGAGGAGGCAAAACTGAGCAACTTCAGATCCTGGAGATTCCAACTTTGAATTAACCCCACTTTTAATTCAGATGGAAGAAGAAAATTCCAAAGATGGGGAGACAGAAAAAAGTTTGAAGAATCAGATTCTGCTGTCAGTTCTGCCATTCCTTTGACCAACTCATTTTTCCTCTCAGCCATGTTTCCCTTGTCCACTAAAGTGGATCAGGAACACTGCTTGCTGCAGTTTCAGAATCAGAAATTTTCCTTCTAAGCTCTCATATACTCTATAGGAAAACACCTTATTGAAATTAACCACACTTTTAATTTTTCCCAGCACATGGAGAACTCTTTGAGGTCAGAGTCTGCATTTCTTTCATCTTTAACAGCCACTGCTGTTAAAGTGTTTTGCTCATGATGGGTGATCTTAGTGAGTCTTTATTTAGTTGAATTACTATGAGGGTAAAACCAAATGGAAAATATATGTAAAAGTGGTTCATAAAGTAAAAAAGTATACAAAAGTAAGATATTGCTAGTAGAATTGTTCTTACTTTACTCATCCTTCTTTCATTTACTTTACAAATACTTTTCTAGGTAGCAAGCAGAGAATAATTAGAGGGAAAAAACATCAATTCATTCAATAGCAACTGCAGACACCAGAGTCATTCCTCTGTTATGTAATTAAAGAACAAGCAAAATTTTGGTCCAGAAACTGAAAGTAGGAACTTAAAAAGACCCTCCGACTTGGGTGCGGAGTATCTCAGCAAGCAAGAAAACACTTCCAGAAAGCCAGAGAAAGGGGTGTCTCATTTAGGAAGGAGTTAGCTTGGAGTGAGAGGGGGTCACGAGAAGAATCAATGGGCTGCTAAGAGAGCCACATCTTCCAAGCTCCAAAGGAGTCTACCTCTTTCACTTCCACATAGTAGATTTTTTAAATGCTCGACATTTGTGATAAATTAGTAGTTTTATTGTTTTCAAGTACATGTAGCTACGAATAAACTCCTGATTGTAGTTTATATATCACCAATTGGGAAATGGTGTTTGGTAAATTAAAGTGTATTTACAGAAACAATGTGTCAGAACAACTTAAATTGGGGCTACTTTAGAAAATTCTGCATAGGCAAAAGCTAAGGGAACACCGTGATCCTGAGGTCAAAGTAACTGGAAGATTTTTTTAAATTTCAGGCTATAGTTGGAGGAAGGAGGACAGCAGAGCTGATGTTTCATTCCAAAAGCTGCATGGCACATAATAGGCTTCCAAGTATTTAATATGCACACATATGTGAATGTAATGTAATGTTCATGTTTTATGTAATGTATAGTATAATATGTATGTGTGTGAAATGGGATATATAATGACTGAGTAAATGAACTTACTAGATTTATTACAATCCCTAGCCTTTAGGCAAACGAATATTTCTAATCATACAGAAGCAAAGTTTATCTTTCTAAAACTCTGAATATTTCCTCTTTGGAAACCACATCATTCCTTACTAGTGGAGATTTATCTTGTTTAATTTTTCTGTTTCGTCTTTCTCTGAGGCAAAGGTACCTGATGAATTGCACTCTCACAATGTCCACCTTATATTCAATGTGATACTCAGGTGTCATCTCACCAGGAAGCCGTCACTCAGCCCTGCCTGATCTCAGCGTTGCTCTCCTGTGTGCTCATAAAACCTTCTGAGATTCCACTGTTGCATATTCCCTGCTGTGCTGGAAACAGCCCTTTATCACTCTATCACTCTTTCCTTCCTTAGGCCAAGAGCTTTGTCAGGTTAAAGACCATTTATGCCGTCTTTACCTTCTTACCCTATAGCTGTTGCAGTGCCTGAGATACACAGCCTACTCAATGTTGGTGAAATGAATGAATAAATGGATGAATAATTATACAAGGACCCAGCCCCCCACCCCATACATTCACACACACATTGAAAAACAATCGGCTTGTTTTTGATAAGTTTTGCCTCTTCCCTTGAGTCCAGGTAGCCCAAGGACTCATGGTGCCTCCATTCAGCAATGGATGCACACTGTCATAGAGAAGCACACCCTGAACACATACACACATGCACACACACACATGTACACGCACATGCATACACACACATGCACACACATACACACACATGTGTATATACTGGGACTGGCTACTACCTCTTCATCAGAGAGCACTTCTTGGCTACTCTTCCTTAAATGCAAAGCACATGCACTTCCCTTTACTGAAAGCTCTGAGCTACTCTTAGAGTTCTTATGGCTGCCAAGGGACGTATGGAACACTTCCATGGTGGCCCTTAAAAGCTTTGGACCAGACTGTGCAGCACTGAGAGCTCACTGTAGGAAAAAAAAACTAAAGAAACTCAACAGTGGTCTTCCCACTCGCTAGAAGTCTCCCTCCTCACAGAACTGCTCAATGGAGACAGACCAGGTCCCCCTGCGTCCTGGGCTCATCATTGTGCTTTGCGAGAAGGCCTTTCAGCCTCTGCATCTGCCCCTGTAGCACTGTTTTAACTGTTTCATTGCGGAAAGTAAGGATAAAGGGATTGAGGAAGGGGGTGAGAAGTGAAGTAACCAAGGCCACGAACTTCTTTACTTGCTCAAAGTGAGCTTTGCCAGGCCTGACATACAGAAAGATGGTACTACCATAGCCAATGAAGACCAGTGTGAGGTGGGACCCACAGGTGGAGAAAGTCTTCTGGCGGCTGCTGGCAGAGGGAATCCGTAGCACAGTGGTCACTATGTAGCCATAGGAGATGAGGGTAACCAGGAAGGAGCTGAGGACAAAGGCCAAGGCCATCAGAAAGTCCCAGAATTCCAATAGGTGGGTGTCAGAGCAGGACAACTGCAGGAGAGGTGCATTGTCACAGAAGAAGTGGTTAATGACGTTGCCGTGGCAATAATCAAGATAAGATCGAGAGAGGACAGTGGGTACCATGGCTAGGAAAGGAACTGCCCAGGCAGCCCCAGCCAGCCGGACACACACAGCCCAGCTCATCAATGTGCCATAGCGCAGTGGGTGGCAGATAGCCACAAAGCGGTCAAGGGCCATATCTGCCAGGATGAGGAAAGAGGTGGAACCCAAGGAAAAGTAGAAGTAGAACTGGACCATGCAGCCAGTGAAGGTAATGACTTTGTGGGGAACCAGCAGGTCTGAGAGCATCCTGGGCACTGCAGTCATGGTTACCAAGATCTCCAACAGGGAAAAATTGCCCAGGAAGAAGTACATGGGTGTATGTAGGTGGGTGTCAGCTATGACCATAACTATGATGATGGTGTTTCCCATGAAGGCTAGAAGGTAAAGCACAAGGAAGGGGCCATACAGAAGAGCCTGCAGCTCGCCGAGGGAGGAGAAGCCCGAGAGGACAAATTCCGAGGGCTGACTCAGATTTGCCATGATCCACGGGCTGGGGTCCTGCAGGCAAGGGAAACAAAAGACAGCTGGAGAGGCAGAAACAGAGAGAGACAGAGAACCACTGACCATGAAACAGAAGAAACCAGGACAGAGACAGAGAATATAGAGAGAAAGGCAAGTAGCCAGCGAGTGATAAACAGAAAAGCAGAAAGAAAAAGCAATAAAGAAAGATAACAGAATAGGAATAGGAGAGTCATAGTAAAACAGAGTGAAGATATCCGAGAAGTGAAAGACATAAAAAGCCATTGTGAAAAAGAGAGAAGGCTGGGAATAGTGGCTCATGCCTGTAATCCCAGTGGGCTGAGGCAGGTGGATAACTTGAGGTCGGGAGTTCAAGACCAGTGTGGCCAGCATGATGAAACCCTGTCTCTACTAAAAATACAAAAATAAGCCAGGCGTAGGCACCTGCAATCTCAGCTACCTGGCAGGCTGAGGAATGAGAATCGCTTGAACCTGGGGGGCCGAGGTTAGAGTGAGCTGAGATCGCGCCACTGCACTTCAGCCTGGGTGACAGAGCAAGACTCCATCTCAAAAAAAAAAAAAAAAAAAGAAGAAGAAAGAAAAACAGGAGCAGATTAAGGAAGACCACATGGCAACAGACATCCACACGGCAAGAGACATTGACATTTAGGGAGAAAACAAGAAGGAAATAACAGAGGAACAGAGGAATGGAAAAAATTCAAATATAGGAGAGGGAGAAAAAGAGAAAGACAGGAAGGGGAGGAAAACAGAAAAAAAGAGAGAGGGAGAGAGAACATTAGTGCACATGACCCAGAAGCTCCCGACGTAGGCCAATGTGTCTGTGTCACACCCAGAGGTGGTGCCCCAAGACCCCTTTTAAAGGGTCCCTGCAAACCTTTCTGAGCTGTCTCTGAGGACCCTCGCTTATGCACATTTCTCTAGTGGTGATCCTGAAATTAGTGAAAGTCAGAGGCTTTAGTCCAGAAATTAGCTTTCTCTAGAGTGGCCCTCTGCTTAATGTTTGCAAAGATGGAGAGCAGAAAGGGTGCAGGAGGTCAGGGAGGAAGGCCTGGAAATCCAAATGAAACCCTGTCTCTCCTAAAAATACAAAAAAATTAGCAGGTCTTGGTGGCGGGCGCCTGTAATCCCAGCTCTCCGGGAGGCTGAGACAAGAGAATTGCTTGAGCCCAGGAGGCGGAGGTTGCAGTGAGCAGAGATCGCATCAGCTTTGCATCTCCAATGCACTTCCCCTCCAGCGGTGGAAGGAAGCACAAGCTATGGAGTTGGCCTGCCTGTGTTAGGATTCTGGCTCCAGACTTGCTTGTCACGGGCCATAAATCTGCTCTTCTTTGTTACTTACTCTCTCAGAGCCTCCGTTTACTCAGCTGTAAAGTAAAGGTAATACTAGTACTTAGACTCTAAGGTGATTATAAAATTAAATAAACTTTTTAGGGCAGTGACTGGCACATAGTAGCTAACACGTTGTTGTTGTTGTTATCAAGTTCTTATTGTTGCGACTGTCAATAGAACTCAAATTTTCTTGGGCCATCGTCTCTCCACACTTCTTCTTGTTGCCAATGTGTGTGTGTGTGTGTGTGTGTGTGTTTGTGTGTAGATCTTTACAGCTTTACACTGTTCCTTGGAATTTCAGTTCACTAAAAGAGTACTTTAAAACATTTAAAACACACACAAACATAAGTATTTACAACACACACTCTAAGGAGTGGAAGGTGTGAAGCTGTGTATAGTTATACTCTGACCCTTTCTCCAGCCCCATAAAAACTTCATTTGGGGCTGTGTCCTGGCTACCCAGCAAAGGCATTCTAATTTTAAAAAGCATTGTAGGGGCTGGGTGCAGTGGCTCATGCTTGTAATCCCAGCACTTTGGGAGGCTGAGGTGGGTGGATCACGAGGTCAGGAATTTGAGACCAGGCTGGTCAACACAGTAAAACCCGGTCTCTACTAAAAATACAAAAATCAGCTGGGCGTGGTGGTGGCGGGTGCCTGTAATCCTAGCTACCCTGGAGGCTGAGGCAGGAGAATTGCTTGAACCTGGGAAGTGGAGGTTGCAATGAGCCAAGATCACATCACTGCACTCCAACTTGGGCGACAGAGCGAGACTCCATCTCAAAAAATAAAATAAATAAATAATGCCTTGCACCCACGCCACTGACAAACCTTAATGGAAAGTCTGAAATCTAGCCCAGCACTGCCCAAATTCAAACTCAGTCCTTATGTTTGTGTTGCATGAGAACCTGACTGACACGCAGACTTCCACCACTCACCTTAACTTCCAAGCATGGTGTCCTCTTCGTAAACCGCTCTCACTTAGGCATTCATACCTGGAGATGCCTGCCTGCTGGCCTCGCTCTGTAATGTGAGTGACATCAGAGATGCAGGCTCTTGCCTTTGTTGTGTTGCAACAGCTGGCAAGGGTGGACAGGGGCTTTGTGCACAGCTGGGAAGGGGTGGCACTGCTGGGTGAGCTAAAACACCGCTAGTCCTTACGCTGATTTTCTAACCCAGCGCCTACCCTGTATCACTACAAAGCCAGGGATAGCAGCATTGATGTGGGGCTGGGAGATGGAAAAGAAGTCCCTCAGGAGACCAGAGGGGAAAGGCGCTGATTCTGTCCCTTCTCCCTCAAGGATGAGTGTTCTCAGCTAAGTCCTTCATCCCTTAGTGATGTTTACAGTTGACAAAAAGACTCCAGCCAAGTGTTTTCTGTGGGAATGACAGGAAGCCAAGGAGCCCTCTGGGGACTTCTGAGGCACTGATGTTACTCCTTAGAATAATGAGATGCCCTCTGTTTTGAGGAAGTAACATTTGAGAAAAAGATCTGAATAAAGAAAGGGATAAAGACCTAGATACACCCAAGCAGCTGATGGCTTAGAATCAGCACCTTTGCAGTATGTGTCTCCTGGCCTTTCTCCTCCTAGGACCATGGAAAAAAGATGAGATCATGGAACAAACACAGAGGAATTTTCCCAGCTGGACTAAAATTATGACAGCCTAGATACCTAGTCAGGGCTGGATCCAGAGTTTCCATTTGGAGACAATATTTGAATATTTTGTCTCCAAATGGATCCAGGGTTTAGGGATCTAGGGAGGCAGGGAATGGAAGCCTGGGACCATAGCAGCCTCTTGTTAAAATTCTCCAAAGAAAGTTTCATCTGGAGAAGTCTGGGAACCAAAGAGTGAGATTAATAAGCAGATCTCTGCCTCCAGAGGCAGGGTCCTTGGTGGATACATCTTGGGATCTGGCTCCTGTGAGAAGATACACACCTGGGGTAAAGATAAAGAGAATATGGTGAGGCCACTCTAAGCTTCCAGCTCTCTAATAAACTCTGAGTCACAGTCTTTCATCTCAGAGTCATTTAAACTTTATGCATGATACCTCCAGCTCAACCCCATCCACACTGAGACAGAAATAATGACTCAGAGATTTCAAGGAAAAGCTATACAATGAAGATAATGCAAATGGGCCGTGAGTTTAAGAACAGCCAGGGCTGGAGGGGTTGGCTAGGCAATCTTTCTGTAGGACTTGAGCCTAGAACTGAAATTTGGAGCTGATCCATTGAAAGCAAAGAAGAAGCCGGGCTCGGTGGCTCATGCCTGTAATCCCAGCACTTTGGGAGGCTAAGGCAGGTAGATCACTTGAGGTCAGGAGTTTAAGAACAGCCTGGCTAACATGGTGAAACCCCATCTCTACTTAAAATACAAATAATTAGCCAGGCGTGGCGGTGGGCGCTTATAATCCTAGCTATGTGGGAAGCTGAGGCAGGAGAATTGTTTGTGCCCATGAGATGGAGGTCGCAATGAGCAGAGATCGCGCCACTGTACTCCAACCTGGGCAGCAAAGCAAGATTTGGTCTCAAAAAAAGAAAGAAAGCAAAGAAGAATGTAGGTCACAAGGCTAGAAATGGAGGAGGAAGAAAGGAGCCAGCTGCTAGCAGGGAGCTCAGGTAGGCAGACAGGTGTTGGCCAGGGCAGGGCTGGGAACTGAAAGGCAGGAGGATAGACAGGGGCTGTGTGGGCCTTCATGACTATTCATTTTCTATTGCTTCTGTAGCTAATTACCACACATTTTGTACACAACAAACAACACAAATTATTACCTGACAAATTCTTCAGGTCAGTAACTTGACACAGGCCTCAATGAGCTAAAATCAAGATGTCATCACGGCTGCCTTCCTTTCTGGAGTCTCCTTGCTTCTCCAGCTTCTAGAAGCTGCCCACATTCCTTGGTTTATGGTTCCCTCATCCATCTTCAAAGCCAGCTACATGTGTCTCTCAGAACGGTCTTCTGTCATCATGTAGCTCTTGACTCAACTCAGAGGGAAAGTTTCTCCACATTTACAAACCCCTAAGATTAGATTCAGCCCACCTGGATCACCCAGGCTAATCCCCTCATCTCAAGGTCTTCAACGCAATCACACCTGCAAAGTCGCTTTTACTGTGTCAAGCAACATTTTCGCCAATTCCAAGAATTAGGGCTTGGATATCTTTGAGGGGGCATTGCCTGTTGCAATAACTACCGTGCAGCTTTGGTGCCTGGTGAAACACTTATCTGACCAGATGCATTCATTTTTGCACAATTGTGTTCATTCCTTATAAATATGTAGCATTAACTCTGTTAAATGATCACAACATAGAGCAGCCTCCATAATCCAGGAGAATAATCCTAAATCTGACCTTATTTCCTTTGGGATTAAAGGCACATGGAGCAATGTTAATTCTTGTTTCCTTTCTAGCCCTCCCAAACAGAAAGAGCTAGAATTGAAACAGTGGTGAGAATTATTACTCTAGTCTCCCAGGCTTTCCTGGCTTTGAAGAACCACCCCATTTCCTTTTTGTTAACTTCTTCTTTTACTTGATGAGATGAACGAGAAATGCAGTCATTTGAGCTGATGAAGTCTTCAGTCTCCCAGGGATTTCTTCCTCAGTCAACTCTCCATCTTTTCACACAGTTTATTAATGGACATTTCCTTTATGATTGCTTCACTGATCCGGATTGATTCCTATACCAGCTTCATCTCCAATAAGCCCTCAGCCTCTGGCTAAAAAAATAATCCTTCTCCACTCATGCCTCCCATTTCACCTGTATGGTGATTGACTATGACAGCTGCTTGTTCCTCTACATGACACCCAAGCAAATGCGGGCAGCAGAATAAAACGAGATAGTTTTCCCGTTTTTATTTTCCTGTTGACTCCCTTTCTGAACCTTCTTACAGGTCAGCAGCCTCTGGTATAACAAACCAAAGAAGCCCTTTGAGGTGTCATGAAATGCTGCTGCCAACTTTTGCTCTCAACTAGCTCTGACCTAAATCAGTTTTAGGTGGGCCAATCCTCATGGATTCTAAGGTAATCTGAAAGACACTAACAAATATCAAAGCTAAAGATGTTTAGATATTTGTTAGTATTTTAAGATGCTTTAGCTTAGATATTTGTTGATCTTTATTTTCATCAGACCACATGTAATTATCACACTCGGGACCTCAGACGTGGGCAAAACACACAAACATAAAAACCCACCTGCTTATCAGTTACTGATAATCTAAGCTACTCCTTGTTTCAATTGTTTCATGATAAAATTATTGTTTTGTTTTTGAAAATCTAAAGAAGAAAATGCCTGAAGTCGGGGAAGAGCTTGAGAAAGGAGCTGTATATGTTCCTAAGGGAGTCAGAGCGCACCATAGTCATCTCTCAATGTGCATTTCCAGAAGAGGAAGAGAGTCCAGGGACTACAATAAAAATGCCAACACCTCTGCTCAGATCTGCCCTTTTATTTCCTGGGATATGTTGACATTTTGACTTGCATTATTAGACTGAATCTCATAAGGCTGTGCCCGGCCGTTAGGTCAGACACAGATAACTCCCTGATGCACTTTTTTTCTTGGATGTGCCATATCTAATCTAGGCCCATTGCTACTGCAAAGGATCTCTCTTTGTCTCTACCTTTTGGCATAAAGCCAACTTGGAGTGGCATGAGGGCAATATGTTTAGAAAAGGATGGATGGAAAGGTTGAATATGTTTGGTTGTAGGGACAGAAGAAAATTTGTGATCACATTTTTGGCAACTGTTTAATTCATCTCTTTTTGTTTGTGGTAAAGGAAGGAGGTAAGGATTGAATGGCTTACTCTAGGTGCCTGAGTTTTTTCTTCATATGCTGCAGGAATCCTTTGTTTTCCTGATGTGTCTGCCTCCCAAAGCCAGATATCTTCTTATTGGGGGCTTTTCTGCCCCAATCTCCAGCTGTCTCCTAGCATGTCTGCAGATTTTCACTGCTGCCAGAGTTGAGAGTGGGAGTTTCCTCTCTCAATTCTGACTCATTAACAAATCAGGGGATGGGGTAGCTCTTTATTATTGCACAGGAATATGTAACTGCTGGATTTTCAGACAGATTTGAAGAAGATTTTATCTCGCATGATAATACCTGTAGGCTGGAATCAGGCAGAAAATAGTTTTCTTGAGAATTGATGTGGGTCTCCTGGATAATTGAAGAGTCTAGCAAGAAGGTGCTTTCCTGGTGGTGGATGGAGATAGGGGCTGAATTAGGACCACTAAGTACAGTTGTATGAATGTAGACTGCACAAAGATGCTGATGGAGAGACTGAAGGAGCACATGGGGGCTGAAGGAGCTGCATCTACTTGACGGAAAGGGACATCTATTTTATGCACGAGAACGATACACTGTACTTGTGCCAAAATGTCTTGCCTCCCCCCCCCAGCTGATCCCAGACAGTTTGCTTAGAGGTCTAAAACAAATACAAATCATAGGCTTTACTTGATCTACTTGTTACATACGATTGTCACAGATGTCACATATGGTCACTTTTGCCAAACTTTATGAGCCCAAGCAATACAATATTCAAGAGGCAGGGGCATAGAACCATATCTTAAAGGGAAGAGTGCCAAAATATGTGTGGCCCTTTAAAAACCTGTCATGGGTAAGTCAACAAAATTTTCTTTTTCTAGGGCTTAGGCTACTACTGTATCTGATATCTGATCCTGAATAGAAAGAAAGCCACTAACCCACCCCACGCTCATTTTACTCCCCTTCTCAGAGAACAGGAGGCCACAGTATCTGGAGTCAAGCTTGTTCTGATATTACAATGTCTTTCTTCCTTTTCGTCCATGTACGAGGAAGGCAGACGCATTGCCCCACTGGGCACTTTATATCACCCAAGATGCGAGCATCTCTGAAACATAAAAACAACAAAATATTACTCTCTCTATCACACATGCACATCGCGAGGCCTCAAAAACGTCTTGCTTTACTCCCACAACTGATCCCAGACAGTTTGCTTAGATGTCAACAACAAATACGAATCATAGACTTTATTTGCTCTATATGTCACTATGCTTAAAAACCACACAGCATAGTCTTGATTTTTGCATATATTGTAATGTGTCTCTTAAAATGTGTGATAAATTTTTATGTAACACATTCTGTTAATGAAAGCTTATTTTTCAGTAACCTATTTACCTCTCAAAAATTAGAGAAATTTATTTCAACAACAACAAAAAAAAAACAAGACTTTTTAAAAAGTTTCTTTATCTGTGAAGTTTTTCTTGGTAAAAGAAGCCAATACTTGGCCAGGCATGGTGACTCACACCTGTAATACCAGCACTTTGGGAGACCGAGGCGGGTGGATCACCTGAGGTCGGGAGTTCGAGACCAGCCTGACCAACATGGAGAAACCCTGTCTCTACATATAAAAATATAAAATTAGCCAGTTGTAGTGGCACACACCTGTAATCCCAGCTACTCAGGAGGCTGAGCCAGGACAATCAGTTGAACCCAGGAGGCAGAGGTTGCAGTAAGCTGAGACTGTGCCATTGTACTCCCGCCTGGGCAATGAGCAAAAAATCCATCTTCCAAAAAAAGGAAGGAAGGAAGGAAGGAAGGAAGGAAGGAAGGAAGGAAGGAAGGAAGGAAGGAAAGGGGGGAGGGAGGGAGGGAAGAAAGAATCCAAGACTGTTGGAAAACTTGTAAGAGTTATTCAACTTACATTTCTTTACATAGATATTCTTCCATATCTGAGCTGAAAGCATCAGTAAATGTTTGTGTGATGTAAAAACTGATTTTAAAATCTGTTTTCTATTAATATTCCAATTTTTCAGAGTAAGGAAGGGGTGGAGCAAGGCAAATAAATCATGAATGATACGGGCTTCAGTGGTAGCCATGATAAATAGGGATGGCTTCTGCACCTGGCTGGAATGGCTTTCAATTCTGAATCATATTGATGATAGTGGCTGCATGGTGGCTCATGACTGTAATCCCAGCACTTTGAGAGACTGAAGCAGGAGGACTACTTGAGCCCAGGAGTTCAAGATCAGCCTGGGCAACACAGTGAGACTCCATCTCTACAAAAAATATAAAAATTAGCTGGGTGTGGCGGTGTGTGCTTGTGGCCCCAGCCACTCAGGAGGCTGACGTGGAAGAATCACTTGGGCCTGGGAGTTTGAAGCTGCAGTGAACCATGATTGTACCAGTGTACTCCAGCCTGGGTGACAGAGCCAGACCCTGTCTCAAAAGAAAAAAAACTAAAAATATTGATAGTAGCTACTAACACCAGCTATTGCATGGTAGAGTTTGAATTTGAATCAGGTCTGATCCCAAAGACTCTGCTCTTATTTTTTTATGTTGTTTTGTCTCACCAACCTAAACATAAACCAAACTTGAATATCATTAAATTGCTTATTGATTTATATTGAGTCTATAAAAGATAGCTTGCTGATTGAATGAGAAGAATATGAGAGACGTAGGAGAAAGGGAGTTCACATGTAATGACTACAGATTTATTCTGGAATTAACCTGTGAGGGAGAATTATTATATTCAGGTTTTAGACAAGAATGTAGAACCTCACAGAGCTTAAGTAAATCCCAGTGTTTCTGGGTCATTACATGTTGGGGGCTGAGACTGAAGCTCTGATTTCACCTGCTTCACACCCTGTGCTTTTCTTGCATCATGCCAAGAATTGTAACGCTATGACTGTTTCAAATATCCAGTAGCTCAGCAATGTCAGAAACTGTAAAACTGAAATTACTTACATTATTTGATAAGTTAAATCCAAAATTCACGAGGAAGAGAATAAGTAAAACAGACAGAAACTCAAATGCTTATAATGGACAAATAATTGTTCATTCATTTTTGTTGTCCTTCTTGGAGGTGACTCTTCCAGTGGAATACCACATATTTTTGCTCCATTAATTCAGGAGTGGTTGACTAACCTTGCTTCAGCCAGTAAGATGTGAGTAGAAGTAATGAGTCACTTTGTAGCAGGAGCTTTAAGAGTTGGCATTTGAGTCACATTCTCTCTTTCCCCTCATCTGAGATCATAGAAGAATGTATTTAAAGGGAGCTTTCTTATATATGTATTTTATTGCACTTTAGGTTTTGGGGTACATGTGCAGAACATGCAGGATTGTTGCATAAGTACCTACATGGCAATGTGGTTTGCTGCCTCCATCCCCCCCACCCGTCACCTATATCTGGCTTTTCTCCCCATGTTATCCCTCCCCAACCTCCCTGCCCCCCACTGTCCCTCCCCTATTCCCCCACAACAGACCCCAGTATGGGATGCTCCCCTCTTAAAGGGAGCTTTCTATTGCTCCAGGTCCCTACAGTATAATAATGAGCAGAGTCTACTTCCTGGCAAGTGATGGATACATGGCATGAGTGAGAAACAAAGCTAGTTGTTAAAAGCCATGAAAGATTTGAGTTGTTTACAACTTCAGCGTGACCTTGCAGTAGCACATGCTGTTAGTGTTACATTCTGATCCCTTTGGTTTCCTTTTATCATATCTGTGTTAAACTCTATGTACCTTTGTGGTCAGAGATAAAGAAAGGCCAAGGTTCATAGGAGAGAGTCCCTGTGGTTGGGAGAAACACAAAGCCACAGAAGTAAGAAGTTAGAAAAGCAGTAATGAGAGAAAGTGAGAGACAGAGAGACACAGGGGGGCCAGGAATGCAGACAGAAAGCTAGAAAAAATAAAAGGCAACCCAAGAGAAGCAGCAGAAGTGACAAAGAAAAGCAAAAATTATGAGCAGAAGGAGGAAGGAAGTACAGGCAGAAAGAGACAGGATTAGAAAAGTCACCCAGAAGTCCTTACATGGGAGTTGGCATTTTAGGGATTGGGCATGGCCAGAGGCTGAGCACAGAAGCCAGTCTAAAGCACCCCTGTGAGGCTTTGTGGATGCCTTTCTGCTGAGAGCTCTCACTCAGCCACATATCTGCAGCTTTCAGCCACAGCAAAGCCATTCAGTACAGGGAGCAAGGGGAGCCAGAACAGAGAGACAATAAGATCCGTTGGGGGTGACCATCTGCTACTTATTTACAGTAGCTGAAGGCAGAAAGGAAATCAAGATATTAGATTCAAGCTCTGGAATCCAGGCAAGACCCATTGGATGCTGCTGCTCTGACGGTCCCTGAAAGATGTGTGGTATGTAGCTTGTAATGGATTTCTAGGCGCTGCTTCTTACAGTGCTGTGGCTATCCCAGTGTACCACACTTCCCTGACACTATTCACTCTTGTATGGGGGCTGACAGCATGGGCCTTGGACCACCTACGTTTATATCTTGACCCTGCAAATTGCCAGTTGTATGGCCTTGGGCTGATACTAATCCTCTTGGAGCAGAATTTTCCCCAGCTGTAAGATAAAAAACAGTAGAGCTAGTGTGAGCATCAAACTGGATTATGGCTGCCACATAGTAAGAGTTCAGTAACAGCAGTTTCTGCTGTTGTTATTGGCATGGAAGTTTCATTCTCATCATCTCTCCTTCTAACCCAACTACACTTTTTTAAGATGAAGGTGATGGGTGTTTGTGTGTGTGAGCAGCAAATAAAGTCAGAAATAAAAGCACACAAATGAAGCCCTGATAAAATACACTTTAGCTGTCTTTCTGGAACCACAGACATTTTCCCAGAACTGTATCCTGGTCACCAGCAATGACATCTAATAGCAGAAGTGGATCTATCTCCCTAAGCAGGGAGCATGCAACCCTCTGACAAACCTTAATGGCAAGTCTAAACTCATCTTGACTAATCAAAACCTAATCCTTATAACTCATTCATTCTTCAGATCCAGCCAATGCATCTTAATTCATAAGTCCAGTATGGTGAGCTTTTCTTGAGGTGCTTGCATTCACTTCGGCAGCCTCCTGACTGTGGTACCCAGATTTTGACACAGAGACATAAGCCCTTTGGGAATGGGGCAAGCGACCCTGGCCCTGCTGGGCAAGTGACTCCACAGGTTAGAATTTGTCAGCACCTTCCATTGAGTCTGTGATGAAGACACAGTTTCTCCCTATAGATCCCAGGGCAGCAGTATCCATGACTGATGTCAGGCTAGAGATCGCATGGAGATTGCAGGGAAATCCAATGAGAACGGTTCTCTTGCTGTTATTTGCTCCCAAGGATGATGGTACTGTTTACCCACCCTGTTTTGAAACTTTTGGGGCCTTGCTGATTTTTAGAAATGAGCTGGGCCAAATGGGAAACTTTAGACTCCAGCAGGGTGCTCCTTGTGGGAGCAAGGGAAAGCCAGGAGTCCTTTGGGCTGTACGATGCTGATGCTTAAACTGACAGTGGGTCCACTCAGATGGCCCCAAGATGCAGGTGGGAACTGTGTCCAGCACCTCAAGTGTGTATGTGTGTGGTGGGGGCTTTGGAGTTTGGCCTGGGTTTGAAATTTAACATTTACATAACAGTTGTTCACTAGGCATTCATTAAGTAAACCCACATAAAAATCCGGAATTTTATTCAATAAAAATATCCCTAATATTATGGGGATAGTAATGCCTCCCTCATAAGGTTATTTTCAGAATTAAAGACAACATTTTATGTAACACACTGGTCAGGTCTTCCTGGAGTATAGATGAGCACAGTAGATGTTAGTAAGCTGGCAGGAGCAAGCTAAGGTTTGTTTAGCAAGGCTCTTCTCCAGAGCTCTCCTGCTGTCTGGCCTCACTGTCCCGGTGTTACAGGATGAAGGAGAGTCTGGAGCTTCAGGATCCCCAGCTGTGAGGTTCCCTTCCCCCTTTCTCCACTGCTCAGTCCCAAGGGACTGTGTCTGCCTGGCACTCCATCAGCCATTTCAGGCACTGACATTGTCAAAACAGCACATTAAGCTTGTGGATCCTGTTCATCATGTTCAGAGGCATATTTACTTGCCATGTTTGAAAAGGACATGCCACACTCATTGCTGAGGTATTTACTGAGCATTTACTTTGTTCCAGTATGTAACTGACTCAACTCAAAGCACCTTTCTTTGATTATAAGACCACTGATCTTCAAAAGTACATTTGTCAGTCTCAGAATCTTAGAGTTGGCAGGATTCTTGGAGGTCACTCCAGTCAACCTACCTGTACTTCAGTCCCTGCTGACAATCGCTGCCTGCCTCCTGTAGAAGGTTGGTCTAGGAGTTCCTGGTCACTTGTTTCAACTCAGCTACTAAATTGCTGCATGACCTTAACAAGTCACTCGATTCCTGTGTTTCAGACTTATGATATATAAAATGAAGTGTTGCAAAACATTATCTTTCCATTGCTGATATTCTTTGGCCCTTGTTAATATCATAGTCATTCTAATCCCTTGTTTCTCCACATTCAAATATAGACACACTGTGTGCCCTAACCTAGATAAAGGAGGAGGTGTTTTTTTGTTGTTGTTGTGTTGTTTTTTTTTTTTTTTTGGTTTTTTGGTTTTTTGCCATGGCAGGCCTCTAAGTTTGTTTTTTGGGATCTCTCTCTCTCTCTCTCCTCCCTTTTTCTTCCCCACCTTCCCTTTATCCTAGAAATATGTATTACATTTGCAGAATATCTGGAAAAACCAAAACCCTGGATCTATACCTTATGCTTCCAAAAAAATAATAAATTCCAGATGGCTCAAACAGACTTAAATGTAAAAAGTAACAAATGGGATTTTTTTTTCCTTTTTTAATTTCCTTGGAGTATGAACGTAGGCTTTTCTAAGGAAAACATGCATCCCGAGAGTCTAAAAGACTGTTAAGTGTAACTGCCTAAGGATGAAATATTTATGCAAGATAGAAGCAAAACATAAAAACAAAAACATGAAATAAAGATTTGTTTGATTTGTGCAAAATGTTCTCTTAAAAACCTGTGCATTCATTAAAGAAAACTATAAATGATTTTTAAAATATGAAAAGAGCCCAACCTCACTCTAAATTAAAAAACAAAATTTAATAAGAATTGTTTTTGAATAATGGTTATTTTTTAGACAATGTGCTAAAGATACAGCAGTGAACAAAGTGGACACGGTCGACCCCCGATGGAGCGTATTTGATGAAGACCAATACTACCATACACTATAAAACTAGGGAAACACACACACACACGCAATGACAAAATAATGAATCGTTTTAAGCAAGAAGCTACGTGATTGTCTTAGATGTGGGAGTGATCTCTGGAACAATCCTTGTAAAGGTATGGGGGAGAATATACTTGGACAGACCTGTGATGGGGTCACAGCAGAGGCTTAAATCCCTCGGGGAGCACTGAGCTAGGACGTCTTTCTGGAGTTGTCCTGAATCATGTCCAGAGTCGTCCTGAATAGAAACTTGAGGACTGGGCATTTATACTTCTGCATCCACTGGATACAGGCTACCTTAGAGGAAGGGCTACCATCTTGGGGGAAGGTGTTTCTCTTTTATGGGGGGCAATTTTGGAGTAATTAACATCCTAGTTCTGAATGGGAGTCTGGGTGCTGCAGCATCTACTGTAACGATATCTGGAGAGCTTCTGGCAGGGAACCTGAAGATGGACGTGTCTGTGAGGTTAGGGAAAGCATCTATAGGAGTAATCATTAACTGCTATCTGGTGCTAACTAGGCACAGCATGGTGGGAACCAGAATGCGCACTCACAGATGGAGCACAAAGGGATGTCAGTGTTTCTGAGCAGAGGAGTGACAAGATGACATGAGAGAAAGGTGTTTCTAGAAATCATGCAGTCCTCACAGGTCTCAGGACTTTAACCAAATGGCAGAGAGAAAGATTTTAATCAGGGGAGGGACCTGACCTGGTCTGTGTTTTAAAGGATCACGCAGGCTACTACGGGGAGAACAGAGTAGACAGAGGGAAGTGAGGGTAGATGTGAAGGTCAGTTAGGAAGCTTTGTGGCAGGTAAGTAAGGATTGTTCCTTCTCATTTCCTCTTTGGATAAGGTCTCTGCCATTGGGGTAATAATCCTATCTATAATAACACATTATTAATGCAATAATACATAGTGGATAGGTAATAACCCTATCTATTCTACTAGTTTGCCAAAATGTCCTTTTCTTTCTCTGGGCTATGATGATTTCTCATACCTGTGACCAAGTATGCTTGTGTGGGAAAGTGAACAGAGACATGAGATGGCCTTGAGCTTAAAGGATATTGAGCAAACATTTCTACTCACTTGTAAAATCTTTAATCTAGGTAAGTTTATGTACTGGATCTGGTGTGGACTACAATGGCCCATGATGTTATCTCTAGAGAGCTGATGCAGACCAAAATGTTAGCTTTGTGGAGGGGTTCCATTCAAACAGTCATGAGCGGAAAGCCCTCATGGGAGGCTGAGAGGCTCAGGTCACCATTAAGAAGAAGGCTCAAAAACTAGCTCCATTTCTGCCCCTTGACTTTAGCAAGGTAGAGATGGAAGAAAAATTACATATCATGCACATCGATGCCCTGATATTTCAGACGAGAAAGCCAAACCAAGGGTGGTGAAAATTCACACCGGATATCACACAGCTAATAAGTATGAGGCGGAATTAGTATTCAGGTTTCCTGATTCCAATTTCAATGATTTATTCATGACCTTATGCTGTTTTGAAATTTTTCCACTTTCACCAAAGATGTATACTTTAAAACTGTGTTCTCAATGTCATGAGCTCTACTGACAGAAAATATCTTTGTTTTTACAAAGAAAATGTTCTGTTCCCCTAAGAGGTGTTTGCAAAAAGTTGCTCAGAAATGTTTTGATAGAACTTAGCCAAAGAGACATCTTTTTGGGGAAAGGTCTGAAAGCTCTTTGCCACACTCAGATATCCATTAGGGCTACATAAGCCATCTTCTCTTCCTGGTTCCTCATCTGCTGTCCTATCCCCATCTCTACCCCCACCCCGAAACCAAATAGTGAGAATCTATTTAACTCACTTTGCCTACTTATTCTAATTGCTTTCTGACTCACTCCAATTCTATCTTTATCCTTCACCTGCCTTTACCTCATTTGTGTCCTCATCAGGCCCCCAATAATGAGCCCCATCCTCCTTTATATATTTTGAATTTATTTTTATTTTATTTTATTTTAAAATTTTATTTTAGGTTCTGGGATCAATGTGCAGAACTTGCAGGTTTGTTACATAGCTATACGTGTGCCATGGTGGTTTGCTGCACCTATCAACCCATTGTTTAGGTTTCAGGCCCTGCATGCATTAGGTATTTGTCCTAATGCTCTCCCTCCCCTTGTTCCCCAACCACCGACGGGCCCTGGTGTATGATGTTCCCCTCCCTGTGTTCATGTGTTCTCATTGTTTAACTCTCACTATGAGTGAGAACATGCAGTGTTTGGTTTTCTGTTCCTGTGTTAGTTTGCTGAGAATGATGGTTCCCAGCTTCATCCATGTCCCTTCAAAAGACATGAACTCATTCTTTTTTATGTCTGCATAGTATCTCATGGTGTATATGTGCCACATTTTCTTTATTCAGTCTATCATTGATGGGCATTTGGGTTGGTTCCAAGTCTTTGCTATTGTGAACAGTGCTGCAATAAGCATACATGTGCATGTGTCTTTATGGTAGAATGATTTATAATTTTTTGGGTATATACCCAGTAATGGGATTGCTGGGTCAAATGGTATTTCTGGTTCTAGATCCTTGAGGAATCGCCACTCTGTCCTCCACAATGGTTGAACTAACTTACACTACCACCAACAGTGTAAAAGCGTTCCTATTTCTCCACATCCTCCCATCTGCTGTTTCCTGACTTTTTAATAATTGCCATCCTAACTGCCATGAGATGTATCTAATTGTGGTTTTGATTTGCATTTCTCTAATGACCAGTGATGATAAGCTTTTTTTCATATGTTTGTTGGCCGCATAAATGTCTTCTTTTGAGAAGTGTCCATTCATATCCTTCACCCACTTTTTGATGAGGTTGTTTGTTTATTATTCTTGTAGATTTGTTTAAGTTCCTTGAAGATTCTGGATATTAGAGCTTTGTCAGATGGCTAGATTGTAAAAGTTATCTCTCATTCTGTAGGTTGCCTGTTCACTCTGATGATACCTGTAGTATCTTTTGCTGTGCAGAAGCTCTTTAGTTTAATTAGATCCCATTTGTCAATTTTGGCTTGTGTTGCAATTGCTTTTGGTGGTTTAGTCATGAACACTTTGCCCATGCCTATATACTGAATGGTATTGCCTAGGTTTTCTTCCAGGATTTTTATGGTTTTGGATTTTACATTTAAGTCTTTAATCCATCTTGAGTTAATTTTTGTGTAAGGTGTAAGGAAGGAGCCCAATTTTAGTTTTCTGCATATGGCTAGCCAGTTTTCCCAGCACCATTTATTAAATAAAGAATCCTTTCCCCATTGCTGTTTTTTGTCAGGTTTGTCAAATATCAGATAGTTGTAGACGTGTGGTTTTGTTTCTGAGGTCTCTGTTGTGTTCCATTGGTCTATATATCTATTTTGGTACCAGTACCATGCTGTTTTGGTTACTGTAGCCTTATAGTTCCAGTTTGAAGTTAGGTAGCTTGATGCCTGCAGTTTTGTTCTTTTTGCTTAGGATTGTCTGGGCTATATGAACTCTTTTTTGGTTCCATAAGAAATTTAAAATAATTTTTCTAATTGTGCAAAGAAAGTCAATAGTAGCTTGATTGGAATAGCATTGAATCTATAAATTGCTTTTTCACAACATTGATTCTTTCTGTCCATATGCATGGAATGTTTTTCCATTTGTTTGTGTCCTCTCTTATGTTCTTGAGCAGTGGTTTGTAGTTCTTCTTGAAAAGGTCCTTCACATCCCTTGTAAGTTGCATTCCTAAGTATTTTATTCTCTTTGTAAAAGTTGTGAATGGGAGTTCAAGATGATATGGCTCTATGCTTGACTATTGTTGGTGTATAGGAATGCTTGTGATTTTTGCACATTGATTTTGTATCTTGAGACTTTGCTGAAGTTGCTTATCAGCTTAAGGAGTTTTGGGGCTGAGACAATGGGGTTTTCCAAATATATAATCATGTCATCTGCAAACATACAATCATGTCATCTGCAAACAGAGACAATTTGACTTCCTCTCTTTCTATTTGAATACTTCTTTCTTTGAATATTTCTTTCTTTTGCCTGATTTCCCTGGCCAGACCTTCCAATACTGTATTAGATAGGGGTGGTGAGAGAGGGCATCCTTGTCTTGTACCAGTTTCAAAGGGAATGCTTCCAGTGTTTGCTCAATCAGTGTAATATTGGCTATGGGTTTGTCATAAGTAGCTCTGTTATTTTGAGATATGTTCCATCAATACCTAGTTTGTTGAGAGTTTTCAACATGAAGGGTTTTGAATTTTATTGAAGGCCTTTTCTGCATCTATTGAGATAGTCATGTGGTTTTTGTCATTGGTTCTGTTTATGTAATGTATTACATTTATTGATTTGTGTATGTTGAACCAGCCTTGCATCCCAGGGATGAAGCCAACTTGATTGTAGTGGATAAACTTTTTCATGTGCTGCTGGATTCAGTTTGCAAGTATTTTATTGAGGATTTTTGCATCAATGTTCATCAGGGATATTTGCCTGAAATTTTCTTTTTGTGTTGCTCTCTGCCAGATTTTGGTATGAGGATGATGCTGGCCTCATAAAATGAGTTAGGGAGGAGTCCGTCTTTTTCTGTTGTTTGGAATAGTTTCAGCTCCTCTTTGTACTTCTGGTAGAATTTGGCTTTGAATTTGTCTGGTCCTGGGCTTTTTTTGGTTAGTAGGCTATTAATTACTGCCTCAATTTTAGAACTTATTATTATTCTATTCAGGGGTTTGACTTCTTCCTGATTTAGCCTTGGGAGGGTGCATGTGTCCAGGAATTTATCCATTTCTTCTAGATCTTCTAGTTTATTTGTGTAGAGGTGTTTATAGTATTCTCTGATGGTAGTTTGTATTTCTGTGAGATCAGTGGTGATATCCCCTTTATCATATTTTTATTGCATTTATTTGATTCTTCTAACTTTTCTTCTTTATTAGTCTAGCTCGCTATTTTGTTAATTTTTTCAAGAAACTAGCTTCTGGATTCATTGATTTTTTGAAGGGTGTGTGTGTGTGTGTTTGTTTTTAGCTCCTTCAGTTCTGCTCTTATCTTAGTTATTTCTTGTCTTCTGCTAGCTTTTGAATTTGTTTGCTCTTGCTCCTCTAGTTCTTTTAATTGTAATGTTAAGGTGTCAATTTTAGATCTTTCTATCTTTCTGATGTGGGCATTAGTGCTATAAATTTTCCTCTTAACACTGCTTTGGCTGTGTCCCAGAGATTCTGGTATGTGTTGTGTTTGTTCTCATTGGTTTCACAAAGCTTATTTATTTCTGCCTGACCTTTCTTTCTGGCTGCCCCTAACATTTTTTCCTTTGTTTCAAGCTTGGAGAATCTGACAATTATGTATCTTGGATTTGTTCTTTTTGAGGAGTATCTTAGTGGCATTCTCTGTATTTCCTGAATTTGAATGTTGCCCTGTCTTGCTAGGTTGGGGAAGTTCTCCTTGATAATATCCTGAAGTGTGTTTTCCAACTTGGTTTCATTTTTCCCATCACTTCCAGTACACCAATTAATCGTAGGTTTGGTCTTTTCACATAGTACCATATTTCTGGGAGGCTTTGTTCATTCATTTTTATTTTTTTCTTAATCTTGTCTTCACACCTTATTTCAGTAAGTTGATCTTCAATCTCTGATATCCTTTCTTCCACTTGATCGATTTGGCTATTGATACTTATGTATACTTCACAAAGTTCTCATGCTGTGTTTTTCTGCTCCATCAGGTCGTTTATGTTCTTCTCTAAACTGGTTATTCTAGTTAGCAGTTCCTGTAACCTTTTACAAAAGTTCTTGGCTTCCTTGCATTGGGTTAGAACATGCTCCTTTAGCTCATAGAAGTTTGTTATTACCAACCTTCTGAAGCCTACTTCTGTCAATTAGTCCACCTCATTCTCTGTCCAGTTTTGTGCCCTTGCTGGAGAGGAGTTGCAATTATTTGGAGGAGAAGAAGCATTCTGGTTTTTGGAATTTTCAGCATTTTTGCATTGTTTTTCCTCATCTTTGCACATTTATCTGCCATTGATCTTTGAGGCTGATGACCTTTGGATGGGGTTTCTGTGTGGGGGTTCTTTATATTGATATTGATGTTGTTGCTGATTGTCAGTTTTTCTTCTAACAGTCAAGGCCCCTCTTCTGCAGGTCTGCTGGAGTTTATTGACCCCTGTTGGGAGGTCTCTCCCAGTCAAGAGGGACAGGGCTAAGGGACTCACTTGAGGAGGCAGTCTGTCCCTTAGCAGAGCTGGTGTGCTGTGCTGGGAGAATTCCTCTTGTTAGGATCAGCCGCTCTCTTCAGAGCCAGCAGGCAGGAACGATTAAATCTGCTGAAGCTGCATCCACAGCTGTCCCTTCTTCCAGGTGCTCTGTCCCAGAGAGATGGGGGTTTTGTCTGTAAGCCCTTGGCTAGGGCTGTTACCTTTCCTTCAGAGATACCCTGCCCAGTGAAGAGGAATCTAGAGAAGCAGTTTGGCCACAGACGCTTTGCTATACTGTGGTTAGTTCCACATAGTCCAGACCTCCCAGCATCCTTAACTGTCAGGGGAAAACTGCCTACTAAAGCCTCAGTAATGGTGTATTCCCCTCCCCACACCAAACTGGATCATCCCAGGTCAACTTCAGGCTGCTGTGCTGGCAGCGAGAATTTCAAAATTTCAAGCCAGTGATTCTTAGCTGGCTGGGTTCTAGGAGAGTGGGACACACTGAGCAAGACCACTTGGCTCCCTGGCTTCAGCCCCCTTTCCAGGGAGAGTGAATGGTTCTGTCTTTCTGGGGTTCCAGGCACCAATGGGGTACAAAAAAGACTCCTCCAGCTAGCTCAGTGTCTGCTCAAACAGCTGCCCAGTTTTGTGCTTGAAACCCAGGGCCCTGGTGGTGTAGGCACACAAGGGAGTCTCCTGATGTGCAAACTGTAAAAGCTGTGGGGAAAGCATAGTAACCCAGCTGGGTAGCACAGTCCTTCATGGCTTCTCTTGGCTTGGGGGAGGGAGGTCTCCTGGCACCTTGCACTTCCTGGGTGAGGCAATGCCCTACCCTGCTTCTGCTCACCTTCCTTGGACTGCTCCCATTGCCTAACAAGTCCCAATGAGATGAGCTGGGCTCCTCAGTTGGAAATGTAGAAATCACCCACCTTCTGCATTGGTCTCCCTGGGAGCTGCAGCCCGGAGCTGTTCCTATTCGGCCATGTTGGCCCCTCCTTTGGATTTATTTATTTCAAAATATTTTCAACTTTATTAAGATTAAATTTGGTACAACATCTGTGGCCATTTATTTTATTTTAAATCTTTTAATGGGTATATAATAATTGTTCACATTTGGGGGGTATATGTGATATTTTGATGTGTATGCAGTGTGTAGTGACCAAATCAGGGTAATTAGGATATCTGTCACCTCAAACATTAGTCATTTCTTTGTGTTGGGGACATTCAAATTCCTCTCTTTTAGCTGTTTTGAAATACACAATACATAGTCATTAAACTTGTCACCCTCCTATGCCATAGAACAGTTCAACTTACTTCTCCTAACTGTAATTTCGTACCCATTAACCAAACTCTCCCTGTCTTCCCCTCCCCTATACCCTATCTAGCTTCTGTTAACCATTATTCTATTCTATACTTCTATGAGATCAACTGTTTCAGTTTCCATGTATGAGTGAGAACATGTGGTATTTGTCTTTATGTGCCTGGGCCTTGGTACATTAAGTGGAATTATTTCACTTAATATCGTGTCCTCCAGTTTTATCCATGTTGACACAAATGACAAGATTTCATTCCTTTTAATGACTGAATTCTATTCCATTGTATATATACCATATTTTCTTTATTCATTCATCCATTGATGGATACTTGAGTTGTTTCTATATCTTGACTATTTTGAGTAGTACACTGCAGCCATTTTAAGTGCAAGTTGTGAAGAGTTTTGACAGATTTATATGCATCTAATCTCCTCATCAATCGAATTATATAACCTGTTTATCACCCAAAAGCTTTGTTTGTGCCCCTTCCAGGTCAATTTCTATTTCCAATTTCAGTCTCAGGCAACCATTTGCCTTTTGTTTCTACAGATTAAATTTTTTATTTCTTTAGTTTCTTAAATAATAAAGAATTGCCCTTTATGTGTGGATTCTTTGTCTTAACATAACCTTTTAGAGACTCATCCTTGACCCATGATGATGCATCTATGAACAGTTCATTTCTTTTTATTACCTGTAGTACTCTACCATATGAATATACCACAATTTATTTATCTGCCCACCTATTAATTGTCATTTGGGTCGTTTTGCAGCTTGTTATGAATAAAACTATCAACATTCATGTTTTTTATACTTGAAAATATGTTTTCATTTGCCTTGGGAAAATATCTGAGTAAAATTGCAAGTATGTATGTATGGTAAGTGTATATTAAACTGTTGTTATTTGTACCCATTTACATCCCCACCAGCAATGTATGAAGATTCCAGTTGCTCCACATCTTCATCAATACTTAATGTGGTTAAAATCAGTTGAAGATATCTGTCTGGATCTGTGTCTAAATTCTGTATTTTGTTTGTCTTTTGTTCATTGATCTACATGATATTATGCCAAAACCACGCTGTCTTGATTACTGTGGCTTCATAGTAAGTCTTGAAATTAGGTATTGTGAGCTCTCCAGCTCTGTTCTTCTTTTTCAAAATTGTTTTTACTATTTATGTCCTTCACATTTGCAGATAAGTTTTAGGGCTAGCTTTTTGATGTTAACAGATGTTTGGGATTTCGATTGAAATTACATTGAACCTATAATCTAATTTGGAGAGAGTAGACATTTTAGCAAAATTGAATATTCTGATTCATGATAATAGAACATTTCACCATCTGTTTAGGTCTCCTTTAATTTCTCTCAGGAATTTTTTATAGTTTTAAGTGTATAGGTCTTACATATAGCTTGTTAAATGTATTCCTTAGTTTTCTTCATGTTTTGAATGTTATTATAAATTGTATTATTTATTTACATTTCCAATGTTTATTGCTAGTGTATAACAATACCATAGATTTATTTGTATATTGACCTTTTATCCTGTGACCTTGATAATCACACTTATTAGTTCCTCTGGACTTCTTAGGATTTGCAACATATAGAGATTATGTTATTTGCAAATAAAAAATTATTTTTTATTTCCTAATGGTATGCTTTTTATTTCATTTTCTTGCTTTATTGAATTGGCTAAAACTTCCACCACAATGTTTAGTAGAAATGGTTACTGAAGATAGCATTTCTTGTTCCCAATCTTAGAAGAAAAGTGTTAAGCCTTTCACCATTAGCTTTGTTAGTGCCAGGCTTTTTGTTGTTGTTGTTGTTGTTTGTTTTTTGTTTTTTAATAGATTCTGTTTACCAGTTTGAGGAAGAGCTTTTCTTGCCAGTTTTTAAGAAATGAATGTTGATTTTTTTTTGTCAGATGTCTTTTCTGCCCCTATCCAAATTATCACATGATTTTTCTCTTTGATTTTGTTAATATGGTGAATTACTTTGATTAATCTCCTAATGTTAAACCAACTTGGCATTTTTGAGATAAAAATCACCATCTTGTTCTAGTTTACTATACTCCTTACATATTGCTAATTTTTAAAGGAATTTTACATCTATGTTCCTCAGAGATACTGGTGTATAGATTTATTTTCCTGTGATGTTGTTAGTACCAAGATAATTCTGGCCTTATAAAATAAACTGGAAAGTGTTCACTTCTCCTCAATATTCTAGATGATATTTTGTAGGACTAGTATTTTTTCTTTTCTTTTTTTTTTTTTTTTTTTGAGACGGAGTTTCACTCATGTTACCCAGGCTGGAGTGCAATGGCGCGATCTCGGCTCACCGCAATCTCCGCCTCCTGGGTTCAGGCAATTCTCCTGCCTCAGTCTCCTGAGTAGCTGGGATTACAGGCACGCACCACCATGCCCAGTTAATTTTTTGTATTTTTAGTAGAGATGGGGTTTCACCATGTTGACCAGGATGGTCTCGATCTTTTGACCTCGTGATCCACCCGCCTTGGCCTCCCAAAGTGCTGGGACTACAGGCTTGAGCCACCGCGCCCGGCCTCTTTCTTAAATATTTGGTAGAATATACCAGTAAAGCCATCTGGTTTTCTGTGTGGGAAAGTTTTTAATTGTGAATTTAATTTATTTAACATATTTGGGAATATTCAGTTGTTACATTTGTTTTTGAGTCAGTTTTGGTCATTTTTATCTTTCAAAAATGTTTCCATTTCATCAGGGTTGTTAATTGATTTCCCTTTTAAGGTGTCTTATTTTTATTCTCTTCAACTTAAAATTAAAATTTTAATTATGCCTTCCACTTATAACAGACCAGGAAAACAAGATCCCTTGTATTATAGAGTCTTAGTAATTGTGTGAATCAATACAAAATGTTTGGAGTGTAATTTTGTGCCAATAAAAGGTGATAGCTTCAGTACACCTGCATTGGACCCAGCCATTCTAACTCTGGGAATTTTTTTCAGAAGTATAATTGTTTATGTACTTACAAAGATCTAAGAATATTTATAGCATCATTTTTTTTCATAATTAAAAATGGAAACAATAATGAAAACTAATTAATAGAGAGCTATCTAGTAAAGAATGAGACATCTGCATAATGGAATCCTATGTGAAAAAAGAGAGGTAGAGTAATATGTGCTGATATGGAAAGTTATATTTTATATGTTGTTAAATGAGGAAGAGAGGTTGCAAACAGATTTTCACAGCCTTTGCAAAAAAGGATATGGAGATATATGCTTGGAAAATTTCTCTAAAATTGTATGGCAAGTAGTTGGGTTGGGTCAATTTAAGGAATTGGAAGAAAGATTATTCCCAACTTATACCCTTAGGCACCAGTTGAAATTCTCAGACTTAACAGGTATACTTAAAAATACTAAAAATGAAAACCACAATGCAGACAAATGTTTTATAATTCCTACTTTTTCTGTCTTACTCCAGCACTAGACAGATTTCCAATTTACATTTTGTCAGTTCCTCCAGGTTGCAAACATAACTGCGTACATAAGCTGTCCTTATGCTCTCTCTACTTTACAGTGGTCCAGCTGGTAATCAGGGACATGCCATGGGGAAAAAAAAAAAACGGCTGGAAGAATCTTGCTCCAATGCATGCAGATGCACATACGTTCAGAGGAGTGAAAACCTGAGGCAATACCACAGAATAGAGTTCAATTTAGGGGTGGAACCTCTTACAATATTCTGTAGGGTCTACAGGACTAAGAGCAGGAGCCTTTCCAAAGTGAATGAAGGAGTCATCAGGCTTTTTAGAGGATTTTGGTGAAGTTAAGGTTTTGATCAAGACCAATATACAGACTTTTTTGGGATATTGGTGCATGTTTTAGCAGCCAATTGTGGTGCCTCCTATTGTGGGAAGGAGATTGATTTGGGCTCCAAACAACTGGAAAAACTTGAGAAAAGTCTAAGGACAGAGGGGGTTAACTGTTTAGACTCAGAGACACCCGGAAACATAGACTTGAGGCTTTGCAGGAAGGCAATCCTGGTATTAAGAAGTCCCTGATTGGTAAGATTTCAGGTTTTCCCACCAAACAAAACCTTTCAAAAGTCCTAAAACTTAATTGGTCAAAAATGGGAACAACTTAGAATTTGTTCTGCTCCCACTAGACTGATTGCCTGGGGACTCCCTGAAAGTGGGCTAATTAAGAAGAGGTACCTCGGTGACTAAGTACCTTTGGGAAGAAGGGAAGAGGGAGGGGAGCAGAGAGAGAGAGGACCTCCAATTTTGAACAACACTTATTTCTGGGCTTTTTCTAAGCTCTTCTGTGAGGACAGTTTCCTTCTTCACCATGAGTAGAGACGGCAGCAACTTGCCTTGGCCCGTGCATGGCTCAGCACCAGCAAGACAGGAGGTAGCCTCAGTGGAGCCCTAGAGAAAATTAGAAGGGGCAGCGAAGCCCCTCCATAGAGGTGAGTGTCTCCCTAAGGGTTCTCCTCTGTGAAGGAGAGGGTGAGAGTAGTTTAGGGTGGGACGTTCTAGGTCTACCTATCTTCTAGATCTTGAAGTGTGGGCTGGGGGAGCAGCAGAGTGTACAGGCTAATCTCCAAATCCTACCTGCATAGCAGAGAGCACTTCCAGCTCCTCTCAGACCCAATGCTGGACATAGACACAGCTCCCTGATAGTCGGGGTCCTTCTCGCTCATGGTTCCTCATCTTGTGCTGGTTATGCAGAGGTTGTGGAAAAGCAGACCACTGAGCTTTCCTATCAATCCTGCCCCTGAAGCTTTGTTAACCATTAGTGAAACAGTGAAAGAGACGGGGAGGGGGTTACCTAAGGAAGGTAAGGGAGGGAAGGAAAATGGTAATGTGAAGGAGGAAGGAAAACCAACTGGAGTAGGATTGAGGGAACGTGGCCCAACCTGCCCTGGCCAGAACAGGATTATGTAATCATACATATACATCCTATACATAAATATATGACATATATATCTTATATATTTAAATATCTCATAAATAAAACATATATGATATATATTTTATATATCTCTTGTTAGTAAGATAAGATAAATAATATAATAAATAATATAAGGTATGGTAGTTAGCTGTGTAGGTGATGAAATCTGACAGACCTGGGTTCCGTCTTGACTCAGACAGCTGTTAGTTGGGTTCCCTTGTGATGAATTAATATATAACTTAATACATAATATATATCTATGATATATATTATGTAATATCTAGCTATATAAAAGTTATATATGATATATAACTACTTAATTTATGTATGTAAATTTTATGTGCCAGCCTCAGAATACAACAGTGAAGATATGTCCTAGCCCTTATGAAGTTTATATTCTAATGTCATAGATAAATACTAAATACACTTAAACTTCCTCTTCCTCTTCCTTGCTTAATTTTTTTCCCTGTGGCGTGATTAATAAACTAGACTATTACATATTTTTCTTATGTGTCTTGTGTGTGGTCTAGCCCCCACCTCTTCCTTGAATATAAGCTCCACAGGACATGGAATTTTCTTTGTTCTGTTCATGACTACATTTGTTTATTGTTAAATGAAGGAATTAAGTAAATAATTAGACATAATACCAGGTAATAACAACTGTTATGAAAAAAACGGAAGTCCAGTAATGAGTGTATCTTTCTGTTTTGGGCAGAGTGATTGGAAAGAGTCTTTGGAAGGGTGACATTTGAATAATGGGATGAAGCGACAGGCTGAGAGCCAGGCATCCTTAACAGCTGGCAGTCCCAGATCTATTCCTTATCTGTGCCAGGTGCCGTCTTTCCTTCCTCCCTCAACTTTGGAAGGAAAATGGAATTAGAGAAGAATGGATTTGCTCTGGGAAATTATCCCAAGCTCCAGGGTTCTCATTTAGAGATCTTGCTGCTCTGTAAAATGGAGATTTTAAAATTTGGAACAGCAGGGATTTTCTGCAGGCCCTAAGGTGGATTCATGCACTACCATTACAGATGAGAGCTGGGGTTTAAAGTTCCATCCTTTGAACATCATATAAATCTGTGCCAGATGCCTTTATGTCATCTGGCACAGGTAACCTAAGAGAAATTAGGGCAGCTCCAAGACCAGAGGGACCTGATTGACTCAGCTTCAAAACTGGCCTATTTAAAAGGTCTTAGCCTCTGCCTGCTGACAGAAGCTGCATCTAGTGGGGAAAAAGACCAGGAAGGTATTTCACCACCAATAGAAGATGTCTTCACCCACTCCAGGGGGCTGGTTACACTGGGAAGTGAGAGCCTCACATGTAGACCTGGGGTGACAACATGTCCCTCAAGCTATGTGCTGAGCACAGTAGTAGGAACATGTCACCTGATTCTCAGGTTGGAAATAGTTTCTTATCCTAATCTTTCTTTCTTCTCTCTAGAGAGAAGGACCATGTAGAGCAATGCCACCTCTCTTTTAATCCCTGGGCTTCAAAAGAAGCAGAATTAAGGACTAAATGATGGATAACCACTCCAGTGCCACTGAATTCCACCTTCTAGGCTTCTCTGGGTCCCAAGAATTACACCAGATTCTTTTTGCTATATTCTTTTTCTTCTACTTGGTGACATTAATGGGAAACACAGTCATCATCGTGATTGTCTGTGTGGATAAACGTCTGCAGTCTCCCATGTATTTCTTCCTTGGCCACCTCTCTGCCCTAGAGATCCTGATCACAACCATAATTGTCCCCATGATGCTTTGGGGATTGCTGCTTCCTGGGATGCAGACAGTGTCTTTGTCTGCGTGTATTGCTCAACTTTTCCTGTACCTCGCTGTGGGGACCACGGAGTTTGCATTACTTGGAGTGATGGCCGTGGACCGTTATGTGGCTGTGTGTAACCCTTTGAGGTACAACATCATTATGAACAGCAGTACCTGTATTTGGGTGGTAATTGTGTCATGGGTGTTTGGATTTCTTTCTGAAATCTGGCCGGTCTATGCCACATTTCAGTTTACCTTCTGCAAATCGAATTCCTTAGACCATTTTTACTGTGACCGAGGGCAATTGCTCAAGCTGTCCTGTGACAACACTCTTTTCACAGAGTTTATCCTCTTCTTAATGGCTGTTGTTATTCTCATTGGTTCTTTGATCCCCACAATTGTCTCCTACACCTACATCATCTCCACCATCCTCAAGATCCCGTCAGCCTCTGGCCGGAGGAAAGCCTTCTCCACCTGTGTCTCCCACTTCACCTGTGTTGTGATTGGCTATGGCAGCTGCTTGTTTCTCTACGTGAAACCCAAGCAAATGCAGGGAGCCGAGTACAATAAGATAGTTTCCCTGTTGGTTTCTGTGTTAACCCCCTTCCTAAACCCTTTCATCTTTACTCTCCGGAATGACAAAGTCAAAGAGGTCCTCCAAGATGGAGCAAAACGCTGCTGTCAACTCCTCAAAGATTAGCTGTTCTCGAAGTCAGTGTTAGGTGGTACAAGCCTCACTGTCAATTATTAAGTCACCTAGAGAACTCTAACTCCTCTCTTCTCTTATCATCATTACAAAAGTCAAAGAGTGTGTACACACTATGGAAGTAGATTAGGCTGGTAAAAATTAAATCCATTCTCTGCCCGGGAGAATCTCATAGCCTTAGTTCCTGCCTGTTTCCACTGTTGAACATATTCTTGTGATTTGGGAGAGACTAGTGAAAGGAAATGCATATATATTTTTAAGAGTTCTATTAGTCCAATAAATTTTCTTATAGTCTACCTCTGAAAATGTATTTTCTGGGGAAGGGAGGAATTGAGGAGGGAGGTGGACTGAGAGAGGTATCCTAATCAGAGTACAAAGGTAGAGATGCTCACTTTGGTCCTTCATCAACTGTTGCTAAGTCCTTTCCTCTATTTTTGTGCAACTTTTTGACAAGATGACCATATATATTTTAGATATCCTAAGGCTCTTTTTCTCTGCCCCACTGACACTGCAAAGTAAGTGTAACATGTTTATGTTTTGTCACAGAATTAGTCTAGAATGATAACATGAGGATGGGAATGCTTCTCATTCAGCAAATCTTTGTGGTGTAAAAAGATAAAAATATTTGAGGATAAAAATGGGGGAAAAGTTATTTTTGTTAAGCTTCAGCAGATTTCTTTCACTGCCCATCTTTGTGATGGGCATAGGGACAGGGGCAAATAAGAACTAAATGACTAATTCTAGAGAGCATCCTGTATTTTATAGCTGTTTAAAACAACTATGTCTGTTCAGGCTGTATCCAGATATAGACTTCAAACTTTATAATTTCTTTTGATTCTTCGTCTCTCAAATCCAACAGTCTCAATACCATCATGTGTATTTTCTCTGTGGGCAGAATTAAAAAAAAAATAAGAGGCTATCTTTTTGACTCCCAGATTTCTAGCAATTCCAAGGATTGGCTGTTTGGTAATCTAACTGTTAGAATTTCACATAATATTGGAAGAAGGGCTTATAAGGAAGAAATTTACCTAAACAACAACAATCGGCAGATCCTGCCAGCCCTAAAGTAAGTGAGAACATTGAGCTGTTCAGCAGTAGGATGATGAGGTTACTGAGAATTTTAAAGAGGACTGTGTGAGGATGCCTTGTTGTCTTGTGAGGAGCAACAACCATCATGTATGGATTGGGTAGATTGCATTGTATTAAAGCACCAGACATGGTGGGGAATGGGCTTTAAATTCAGCCAGTCCATGCTCTGCAAGCCAACCAATGGGCCCTGGTGGGACTGCATTGGCTGGAGGAAGGGGAGACTTTTGCTTAAACAAAGGTGCCCATAGTTTCCAAGACCAGTTAATGAGGATCTGTTCTAAGCAGAAAGATTACCATTTTTCTAATTCATTAACCCAGAGATGTATCCTTTAACAGATGAGAAAATAGAGGCTCAGAGAATTTAAATAACTTGCCAGATTAGCCGTTCACTACATCACATCCATCGGATTGGAAAAACATAAAACTCTGAGAATACTAAGTATTGATCTGAATGCTGGAGAATAGATTTTTTAAAAATCAACTTCTGGTGGAAACATAAGATACAAGATTCTGTTATAAAGACACTTGCACACGTATGTTCACTGCAGCACTGTTTACAATAGCAAAAACTTGGAACCAACCCAAATGCCCATCAATTATAGATTGGACAGGAAAAATGTGGTACATATACACCATGGAATACTATGCAGTCATAAAAAACGATGAGTTCATGTCCTTTGCAGGGACATGGATGAACCTGGAAACCATCATTCTCAGCAAACTGACACAAGAACAGAAAATCAAAACCACATGTTCTCACTCATAGGTGGGTGTTGAACAATGAGAACACATGGACGGAGGGAGCAGAGCATCATACACTGGGGTCTGTGGGGGAGAGTGGGGGGGGACAGTGGGGAGTAGGGAGTTGAGGCAAGATAACATGGAGAGTAATGCCAGATATAGGTAATGGGGATGGAGGTAGCAAACCACATTGCCATGTATGTACCTATGCAACAATCCTGCATGTTATTCACATGTACCCCAGAACCTAAAGAGCAATAAAATATATATATTTTAAAAAGCTACACTAGAAAAAAAAAGATGTAAGAGCTAAATAATCAGATAGATTTCTATAATTAAGTTCTAGTATAGTCATAATTAAATAGTGGTAGTCCATTTTGTGTTGCTATAACAGAATATAAATAATACTAGCCTGGATTATTTATAATGAAAATAAACTTATTTGGTTTATGATTCTGGACACTGAGAATTTATTTGGCTTATGATTCAAGAGCGTAACACAGGCATCTGGCAAGGGTCTTCGTGCTGTGTCATTGTATGGTGTAAGGTAGAAGGGCAAGAGAGGGTGAGAATGAGAGAGCAAGAGAGGGCCAAACGCACTTTTATAACAGATCCACCCTCGGAATAACAAACCCACTCCTGTGAAAACAGCACTGATTCATTCATGAGGGGATATCCCTTATGACTTAATCACCTCTTAAAGGTCTTACCTCTCAACAATGTTACAATGGCAATTAAACTTCCACATGAGTTTTGGAGGGGACATTCATATCATAGCATTCCACCCCTGGTTCCCCAAAAGTAACATCCTTCTCACATCCAAAATACATTCATCCCATCCCCATAGTTGCTAAATGTCTTAACAGATTCCAGCACCAACTCAAAAGTCCAAAGTCAAGAGTCTCATCTAAATCAGATATGGGTGAGATTCAAGGCATGATTTGTCCCAAGGAAAATTTCTCTTCACCTGTATAAGCTTGTGAACTAATGTTACATCTTTCCAAAATATAATGTAAGACAGGCATAGAATAGACTTTCCCATTCCAAAAGAAAGGAATAGGCAAGAAGAAAGAGGTGGCTTGTCCCAAGGAAGTATAAAACCCAACAGGGAAACCAACATTAAGTCATAAAGCTGGAAAATAATCTCCTTTGACTCCCTGTCCCACATCCTGGTCACCCTGGGGTTGGGGTTGAGCCCTCAAGCCTTTGCTGTGGTCAGTCCATTCAGCAGTTCTCACAGGTTAGAGTCTAGTGCCTGCAGTTCTCTCAGGCTGGCAGTGCACACTAGTAGCTCTGAAGTTCTCGAGTGTCAGGGGCAGTTCTGCTCCCACAGCTTCAGTAGGTATTCCCTGGTAAAGAATTTCTGTGGTGGCTCTGTTCCTGCAGCAAGTTTCTGCCTCAGCCTGCAGGCTTCCTGTGGCGTCCTTTGAAATCTAGGTGGAGGAAGTCATGCCTTCATAGCTCTTGCATTGTACATCCCTATAGAATTAACACCAAATGGATGCCACTAAAGTCTACCAGTTGTACCTTTCTACCAGAGTGTTGGGTCAAGCCACATCTGGGGTTACTTGGACCACACCAGGAGCAGCCAAAGAACACTGTCCTGGAATGCAGGAAGCAGGAACTCCAGGTGCCTCTGGGCAGCTAGCCTATGAAGGGCATCCTGTGCTTATTCCCCAAAGCCATTCTGCCCTCCTGGATCTCTAGGCCTGTGATGGAATGAGCAGCCTCAAAGGTCTCTGAAATGTCCATTGTCTTGATGAGCCCTTCTATTTATACTAATCTCCATAGCAAATGGTCACTTGGTCACACTCTTGGTCTGTTCTCTTAAACATACTTTTTCATTCTTCATGTGGGCAGGCTGAACATTTTCAAAATCTTTCCATTCTGCTTTTTTTTTTTTTTAAGTTATAGATTCCACCTTTAAGTTATTTCTTTTCTCTTACATTTTACTGTATATGGTCAAAAGTAGCCATGCAGATCCTTCCATATTTTGCTTAGAAATTTATTCCACCAGATAGTCTCATTCATCACTCTTAAATTCTGCCTTCCATAAAGCCCATGGGCATGGACACTGATAATAGTTTTAATCTGTGTCCCTGCCCAAACCTTAGGTCGAATTGTAATCCCCAATGTTGTAGGTGGGGCCCGGTGGGAAGTGATTGAATCAAAGGGGCAAATTTCTCATGAATGATTTAGCACCATTCCCCTTGGTACTGTCCTTGCAATAGATCATGAGCTAGTTCTCATGAGACCTGGCCATTTAAAAGTGTGTAGACCCTCCTCCCTGTCTCTTGCTCCTGCTCCTGCCGTTGGAAAGGTGCCTGCTTCTCTTTTGCCTTCAGCCATGATTGCAAGCTTCTAGAGGTCTCCCAAAAAGCAGATGCCACTATACTTCTTGTAAAGCCTGCAGAATTGAGAGCCAATTAAACCTCTTTTTTTTGATAAATGTCCCAGTCTCAGGTATTTCTTTATAGCAATGTGAGAACAGACTAATGCAGGCACAATTCAGTTAAGTTCCTTGCCACTTCATATAAAACGATGGCCTTTATAAAAAGGATGGACATTCCTCTTTCTGACTCAGCTTTCATCAAACTGGCCATGACTTTTCATATTTCTACCAATATTCTGATCACAACCACATAAGTAATCTCTTAAAAACTTCAGATTTTTCTACATTTCTTCTTTTCTTCTGAGTTCTTATTAAAATTTCCTTTAATGTTCAATTCATGGCAGTCTAGGATTTTTCTAGCCTGCTCTTCCAAATTCTTCCAACTTCTGCTCATTACCCAGCTAAAAGCCACTTCCACATTTTCAGTTGTTATAGCAAAAGCCCCACTCTTGGTGCACATTTTCTATCTTAGTCTGTTTTTGGTTGTTAGAATAGCACAGGCTAAGTAATTTGTAAAGAAAAGAAGTTTATTTGGCTCATGATTTTGGAGGCTGAGAAGTGCAAAGTCATGGTGCTGGCATTGGCAAGGGCCTTTATGCTGTGTCATTCCATGGTGGAAGGCAGAAATGCAAGAGGGAGAGAGAGCAAGAGAGGTTGAACGAGGTTGAACTCTCTTGCCCTGTCATGAATTTATTCACTCTCATGAAAATGAAACCATTCTTCCAATAGTGACATTAATTCATTCCTGAGAGCATAACCGTCATAACCTAATTACCTCTTAAAAGTTTCACCTCTCAACACTGTTATAGTGGTAGTCAAATTTCTTTCTTTTATTTTTTTGAGACAGAGTTTTGCTCTTGTTGCTCAGACTGGAGTGCAATGGTGTCATCTCAGTTCACCACAACCTCCACCTCCTAGGTTCAAGTGATTCTCCTACCTCAGCCTCCCGAGTGGCTGGGATTACAGGCATGCGCCTCCATGCCTGGCTAATTTTGTATTTTTAATAGAGACGGGGTTTCTCCATGTTGGTCAGGCTGATCTCGAATTCCGAACCTCAGGTCATCCGTCCGCCTCAGCTCTCCCAAAACTCTGGGATTACAGGCGTGAGCCACTGCACCTGGCCAGCAATCAAATTGCAACAAGAGTTTTGAAAGGGACATTCAAATCATAGCAGTAGTAAATCTAGGAAACACGTACTGTGCATATACTTTGGCCTATTTTTAAGTTTGTTAATTCTTTCTTCAGCTATATTGTATCTACCAATGAGCCTATGAAATAATTCCTCATGTCCCATATGGTTTTATTTATAACATTTCCATTACCTTCTTTCTTATAGCTTTAAGCTCTCTACCAGAAACCCTCACTTGTTTATGTGTGTTGTCCACCTTTTCAACAACATCATCTGACATTTTCATTACACATATTATGTTTGCATTAAGTGAATATTTTCTATGATAGTTAACCCTTCATATCCATGGATTCTTCATCTTGGATTCAACCAATTGCAGATAAAAAAATATTTGGGGAAAAATGGTTGGTTGTGTATGTACTAAACATATACATGCTTTTCTAAAATCATGATTTCCTAAACAATATAGAATAACAACTATTTACCTTATATTAGGTATTATAAGTAATCGAAAAATGATTTAATGTATACAGGATGATGTATGTAGGTTATATGCAAATAGTATACAATTTTATATAAAGAACTCGAGCATCTGTGGATTTCTGTATCTGCAGGGTTCCTCTTTTGGAACCTTGGCTTGAAACCAAGCCCCCACAGATACTGAGGGATCACTCTGTGACATTTTATATCCTTTGTTGATTTTTTAGTTATATTTTAAATGAATGCTCTAGAGCTTAACATATATATCTTTTTTTTCAGAACTAAAAAAGAACTTATTTATTGAGGGCAAGGGGATGCAAACAATACAAAAATCAAAAGCTTGTCTGGCATTTAACTTTTCTTTCTCTGCTCGTCCAGTGGGAGTTAGATATTATTTGTATACTTGCTAAGGGTCCTGATTGCTCATGAAATCCTTATATGGGGGAAGCCGTGGAGCAGATTCCTTAAGTGACCCTTTGGGACAACTCTTATCAGGGCAGGGGGAATTGCTCATTTCTGCCTACTTCTTTGCCTTCTGCTTCATGTGTACTATAAAATAGTCATTGCATGCAATGGTGAGGCCCGCAATTAGGGAAAAGAAGCTCTGGAAGCCCACTTTGCCATCTCTGCACTGGTCCAGGTCCTTCATTATTTTGTCCATGGCCAGAGGGTCTTTTTGATTTTCCAAAAATCCAGGGAACTCCTTTTCCATGAGTACTCTCAGGTCCTCCTTTGTTAAGTAGCCTTTATCCCCAGCAAATTTGTGAAATGTAAACATCATGGTTTCCATGGCATGTTCCATTTGAGATGATATTTTGGTGTGGTCTGTTGAAGCCTTGGCCGAGGCGCGGTGGATGCTGGGCTAGCTAGACACAGGGCGGCGAAGCGAGCGCAGCGGGCTGTGAGCCTTCCTTAGTACGTGCGGCGGGTGGGGAGCAACATATATATCTTACAAGATTGACTTCAGATTTATAGTAACAATGCTAGTGAGATATAAGAGCATTACTTTTATGTAGCTCTATTCTCTTTTTCCCCCTTTTGTTCTATCATTATTGTAATACACATTTCACCTATTTAGTTACAAGCTTAACAATATTTGTTATAATTGTTACTTATAATTTTAAAGGAGTTGGGAGAAGAAAAGAGAACATTTACAGATTTCTAGCATTTGTAATGTTAACCTTATTTGTTTTTTCTGGTTATCTTCATTTGTTTCTCAGATTCAAGTTTTCATTTCATATCATTTCATTAGTCCAAAACAGTTCTGCTCCTACCTAACTCTTTTGTGCTATTTTTGGTAAATATATTACATTTCTTTATGTGTTTCATTCACAAATACAGTATATACTTGTTGTTTTATAGAACTTTTTAAAAACTAGTTAAAAGGAGTAAAGAGAATAAACATACATTTATACTTTCTTTTATAATTACTATATATTCTTGATAATTATTTACCATAAAAAACTTACTTTTATCAATGCTTTTAATTTCATTTATGTGGATTCTAAATACTGTCTGGTGTCACTTGCTTTCAGTCTGCAGAACTTCCTTTAGTATTTCTTGTAAGTTTGGTCTGCTAGCAACACATTCTCTCATTTAGTTTATCTTAGAATTTCTGTCTTCTGCCTTAATTTTTAAAAGAGAATTTTGCTGGCTGTAGGATTTGTGGTTGACCTTGTTTTTTCTTTCACCACTTGGAATATGTCATCCTGATCCCTTCTGGTCTCAATTGCTTCTGATGAGAAGTCAGCTGTTGATCTTATTGAGGTTCCATTAAATGTGGGAAGTCACTTTTCTCTTGCTGCTTTGAAGATTTTTTTCCCCTTGTTTGTCAGTGATTTTACCTGTCACTTTTCTCTTGCTGCTTTGAAGATTTTTTTCCCCTTGTTTGTCAGTGATTTTACTATGTGCCTATTGTAGATCTCTTTGTGTTTATTCTACTAGAAGTTTATTGACCTTTGTGGGTGAGTAGATTAATGTTTTTCATTGAATTTGAGAAGTTTTCAACCATGATATCTTCAGATATTTTTGAAGTTCTGTATCGTTCCTATTCTTCTGGTACTTCCATTACACGTATATTGGTACACTTAGTGGTATCCCATATTTCTCTGACACTTTTTCATTTTTATGCATTTCATCCTTTTCTTGGCTCTTTGGATTGCATAATTTCTATTGACCTGTCTTAAAGTTTACTAATTATTTCTTCTATCAGTTACAAGATACAGTCATGCTCCTCTGGTAAATTTTTTCACTTTACTTATTGTACTTTTAAACTCCAGAATTTCCATTTTGGCCTTTTTATAATTTTGATATTTTTGTTGACATTCTCTACTCAGAGAAACATTGTCATCATACTCTTCTTTACTTTTTAAGTAAAATTGTTTCCTTTAATTCTCTGAACATATTTATAATGTCTGCTTTGAATTTAAATGTTACATATGCCATCTGGTCCCTCTCACGTACAGTTTCTATTGTTGGCTTTTCCTCCTGTGTATGAGTCACACTTTCCTGTTTCTTTGCATGTCTTGTAATTTTGTTGAACACTACACAGTTTAGATATTACATTGTATCACTATAGATACTGTTATCTCACTTCCAGGGGATTATTATTGTAATTTGATTGTCAAATTGTTTCGTGTCCTGGCTGGGCTGTATTAGTGGAGTCTATAGTCATGCACCACATAACAATGTATCATTCAGTGATGGACTGCATATAATATGGTGGTTCTATAAGATATAATGGAGCTGAACAACTCCTCATGACATTGTAGCAGTTGGTCACATTTCTCATGTGTTTGTGATGTTGCTGGTATAAATAAATGTGCCATGCTGCAGTTGTATAAAAGCACAGCACACTGAATTAGCAGTATAGCACAGTACCTAATGCTTGGTAATAATAATAATTTTACTAATTTATGTATTTACTATACTATGCTTTTTATCATTATTTTAGAGTGTACTCATTCTACTTACAAAAAAGGTGTTAACTGTAATATAGTCCCAGACAGATCCTTCAAGAGGTTATGCCAGAAGAAGCTATTGTTATCATAGGAAATGACAGTTCTATGCTTTTCATTGCCACTGAATACTTTCCACTGGGACAAGATGTGGAGGTGGAAGACAGTGACACTGATGATCTTGACCCGTTGTAGGCCTAGGTTAACATGTGTGTTTGTGTCTTAGTTTTTCTTTTTTATGTTTAAAAGGAAAAAATATAAATTTAAAATAGAAAAAAGCTTATAAAATAAGGATCTAAGGAAAGAAAATATTTTTGTACAGCTGTAAAATGTGTTTGTATTTTAAGCTAAGTGTTATTATAAAACAGTCCAAAAGTTTTTAAAAAAAAAAAAAGTTACAGTATGCTAAGGTTTTGCCCTAGGTCAGCACATTTACCTGTCATTTCCCACTGACTCACCCAAAACAACTTCTAGTCCTGCACACTCTATTTATGGTAAGTGTACTTTTCTTAATCTTTTATATTGTATTATTACTGTACCTTGTCTATGTTGAGAAACAGAAATGTTTGCCACTGTGTCACAGTTGCCTACAGTATTCAGGATAGTACTATGCTGTACAGGTTCATAGACTAAGAGCACTAGGCTATACCATATAGCTTAGGTGTACAGTAGGCTATACCATCTAGCTTTGTTGAAGTACACTTTATGATTTTCATACATTGACAAAATCACTGAACAATGCATTTCTCAGAATGTATCCCTGCCATTAAGTAATGCATGACTATTTTCTGGCTGTGTGTACTCTCCAGTGTTGCTCTCGGAGGGTGCAGTCTTAGGCCTATATGCAGACCCTGAAATAACAGTGATTTTAATAGGGATACTTCGACTGTCACACTGATCACACACAACTGTTAGGCTCCACTAATTGCCAGCTGATGATTGTATTATTTTTTATAATGCCCTGGGTTGTAAATTGTTTCAATAGGCTGATCCAAACAATTAAGTTTGGATTGCTTTGAGGTCAGATTTCTTAGCTGTCTCTTTCTTGGGCTCTCCCAGCTATTCTATCTGGCCTATAATTTATTTCTTACCTCTCATGAATGTATCAGCCTTCTTCTTTGCCTTCCACTAAAACCTTCATTGTTTTTGAGAGTTTCTTTGGCCTTGAACTTTCCTACCCTCTGTTTCAAATAAAGTGAGTTCCTTCAGAGCCTTCTGTTTTACGGCCTGACTCTTCCCCTGAGCAAAATATCTGAGCCATAGCTCTGGAGCTGGGGGTGAGGACAGTGGTGCAGTTCTCACTAAGTGACAATTCTGCGTTCGTTTCAGGGTGGTAGGCAGGGGTAGCAGCTTTGAACTTCCTGGCTTGCCTTTTCGGGTGTACAGCTTCTGCTCTGTGAATGAGGATGACTGGGATCCCAGCATCCTCAACATGCATCTCTCGAGCCAGATCCCCTGCTCTGTGAGTGAGGACTGGGTACAAGCAGGAAGTCTCTGACCTCTTGTCTTTCCTCTCCTAGAAATTAGCTTCTGCAGTATGTAGTTGGAAAAGAGAGGGATGAGCAAAGCTTGGCCACCTACCCCTTCTGGGAAGATGCCACAGCCCTTGACTGGGAGCTGGTAGTAAAGAGGCCTAGTGCTCTTGGCTGCATATCCCTGGAGTGGATTTTCTATCATAATGAGCTGGGAGGTGGGAGGAAGTAGTGGGTTGTGGTTCAAATATCATAGACGCTAACTCTTCCTACCAAGTTTTGATAGATCTTCTTAAATAAATGTTTTCTTTGTTTGCAGTAGGCTCTTAGTACAATTTCCAGAGACTTCAAGTGCTTTTCTTAAATGCTTGTTTTCACCAATTATCCTTGTTTAACTGGCCTGGCAGTCTGCAGAGCTCATTGTCAATCATAGTTGTGTAAAAGCTGCACACCGATAGTTCCAATGTCTGGATCAGCTCTGCATTGAGTTCCATTGTTTTTTTTCTCTTGAAAATGGATTGTTTTTCAACTGTTCAACATAGGATGTACAGCCTTTAAAAAAAAAAAAAACTATGAGACAAGGAAACAATCCATTCTCAAGAGAAAAAAACAGTGGAACTCAATGCAGAGCTGATCTAGACATAGTAACTATCGGTGAGCAACTTTAAAGCAACTATGATTGATGGGGAAACTCTGCAGATAAACAAGTCTGGTCAGATAAACAAGGGTAATTGGTGAAAACAATTATTTAAGAAAAGCACTTAAAGTCTGGAAATGAGCAAACCTCTTCTCTGGTTGAGCTTGAAGTTTGAGGAGTTCAGTTAATCTGGTTGGGTAGTTGAGCTGTTTGGTTGTCTTTAGCGAACTGTATGCTACACATTCCTTTAGTCATGCCTTACTGTTGTCTTGGGCTCAGGGTTTTTAGATTGGGTTTAACACAGAAACAATAACCAGTGGAAAACTTTACATTTTTGAGATATTTTAAAACCTTCACAGTGTTATCACAGCTGTTTTTTATGCTGATCTCTTGGCCTAACCAGATAGATATTTGTATGAGGGATAATCCTTCATCTCTTGGTCATTATTTCCAGTATACTGGGATCATGTGGTCTTGGTAAAGCAATTTGTTTGCAACTTTTTCTCCTGAATTTGTTTTTTATTGTTCTGTAGACCATGAACCTGCACGGTTCAAAACTGTTTTGAACAGTTTTCCACAAAATCACCTGTATGTACATTTACTCTTTTTGCCTAGATTTACTGGCAATTTCTTTCATATGGTTAGCACTAAATACCATTCTTAAAGAAATGACCAGATTTTAAATTTGTTTTCTATTCTTGGCCATTACATAAAGACTTGGGCACTCTTTTCCAGAATTAAGGTAGAGGGGATAAAACTTTTTTCTTTAACTTGTATTTTCGCCTCCTATTCACTTTTTGAGACTGGGACATTAGCAACAGTGCTGAGGACAACAAAAGATTCTGATTTAATCAGAATCAACCAGGGATATAACCCTTTACATGCAGACACATAATTTATCTATAGCTTTGACTATAGATAAATTGATGTTGAGATCTTCTGTCTAGTTACTTAAGCCAACTCCATTATATACTAGGCTTTTCTCTCCCTAAATATCAAAAAGATCTGCCTTCTCTTAGGTGACTTTTTAGAACTTGTCATGGAATTGGGAGCTGTTGATGCTTCTGCAACCACCCCCAACTTATTCTCTAACACCCACCCCCCAAACTACTGTGAGAGTTGTCTTCTAAAAATGCTTACAACCTCCCCTTCAGGGAATCACAGTAGGCTGAACAGAAACCACCTCATGCAAGTTTATACTCTAACCCTTCCCAAAAAAAGCCCACAGCCTGAGACAGATTGCCTGACAGGGAGATATAAAAAGCTATGCCATTGGTTTCATCAGAAGATCACCTCTATGGATGTCCTGTGGGACGTGGCTAAAACCATATCCCAGGTTAACTCTCTGCCTTTGCCTTCTCCTGCTTGCCTTCCACCTTTTTCCCAGAGAGCACCTCCACCATATGTCGCTTCCACAGGAATCCCTGTCTCAGGCTCCGCTCCGAGGGAACTCAATCCAAGTCCATTGGAAGTGATTCTAAAAGCAGACAGTCTGGACAATCTGGAGGTGGGTCACTTGCTGGCGATGTCAGAGAGAACTGCATCACTGGAGGTACTGACCCCAGAACAGTGAGATGATGGAGTAAATGCAATTGTTAAGATTTTCCCTGCTTTTGCACCAGTATTTGAAAGGGTCAAGGAAAATAGTAACTATAAGGACTGTGGAATTTAGTAGATGTTTGCTGAGTGCCCCAACAATGATGAGAAGAGAAAATGACAGGCTCGGCTCTACTTAAAAGTATGAGAGTCAGAGGGCATCTTTGGCAGCAATTAAAGAAATGCTCCCTGTGGTCAAAGGGCTGACAAAGTGAAGACTCAGAATTGAACTTTAAAAGTAACAGAATTTCGAAGAAGATTCATTCAGTCTAACCAAGTCTCCTATAGCAAAGACCAGTCCATGATAGGGAATGAGTGGGACTCTTAGCCTTGGTGTAAAGATTTCTGGATAAATGCAGTTGAGAACTTTGAACACCCAGATTCCTCTGAACGCCCTTGGACTTCAGAAATATCTCATTCCCTTATTGGAAGATATGGCCCCCTCTCTTGCTTTAGGAATATGCAAAGAGTTCAAATAAAGTCAGTGCCTTACGAGACGATGCTTGTCTTCCTCAGAATCTGCTCCCTTCTCTTCTCGCTCTACCAGATTCATATACAAGGGTAAATATCGACATAAGCTGAGGAAGAGCTGAGGTTGCTCACAGAAAAGAGATTTTGTACCCCAGAGCTCCTGCAAGAATGGGCTAAAGTGCACTAGCAGGTACTAGGAGGGAGCCCTGTGGGTGGATCCAGAGGGCAGTGGATCCAGGGGGTGATTGGAAGATAAAGCTGGATAAGGAAGAGTTTGTTAACATGAAGCCACTCTGCCATCATGCAGGATTTAATACTCTGGTAAGGATCCTGGAAAATGAGTCTAATATATGCTATTTGCTGACTCATGGAAGCTTGGAAAAAGTAACATCCTTCATTAAATTAAGCGGAGATGCCAAAAATGGCCTTGGAAGACAATGAAGGAAGGGATCAGAAGGCTTAGAAGAGTGGACATGCTATAATGGGTCTACTATATAAGACAGAAAAGCCTACCAGCTGATCATGTTCCCAAGGAGACCTGGAGGACACTCTGCCTAGCAAGGTGATTAAAAAGAATGTGCTGTAAAAGAAAGTATTAGCTGCAGTGGATTATGTTAGGAGCTGCTGTTACAGAACTGAGTTCCCTAGTAGCAAGGGTAGCAAGGGGACATGGATAACTGGAAAAGCAAAGGCCAGGTGGCAGTGCTGAACTGTCAGATGCAAAGCGTGCAGACTTACCCTATTGGGCAGAAAGGTTGAACTGTAGACAGGAGCAGGCTGAATTGTGTGGCTCTTTGGAGATGGCTCACAGAACTTTGTGTTCTTGAGGCAGGCTGTGTGGGCAGCCAACAAGAGTTCTGCTGAATATATATAACTGAAAGAGACCAAGAATGTAGAAGAAAAAGGATAAGGACAGTCACCCCACTGGAAAGTCAGGATCTTTGCCCAGCCTCCAGATTTGAGCAAGTTCTCAGACCCAGGATCTATCAAATGAAAAGGAACCTGAGGCACCAGAGGCAGGGACCTGTGACACCATGACAAGTATGTCTAGTAGCAGTTCCCTGAGTTTTCCCTACAACCATCTATATAAGTAATCATCACTGGAGAAGGGGGGATATTCAGATATTTCGAGGGCTGTGGGATATAGTAGTATGTCAGTTAAAACTGATTCCCAGAGATCCAAAGCACCATGAATGGGCCCCTTATTAGAGAAACCTAAAGGAGTCAGGTAATGAATGAAGTGCTGATCCAGATGTATCTCACAGTCATTCCCTCTTTTTCTTTTTTTTTTTCTTTTTTTGAGATGGAGTCTCACTGTGTCACCCAGGCTAGAGTTCAATGGTGCGATCTTGGCTCACTGCAACCTCTGCTTTCTGGGTTCAAGTGATTCTCCTGCCTCAGCCTCCCAAGTAGCTGGGATTATAGGCACCTGCCACCATGCCAGGCTAATTTTTCTATTTTTAGTAGAGATGGGGTTTCACCATGTTGGCCAGGCTGGTCTCCTGACCTCAGGTGATCTGTTCACCTTGGCCTCTCAAAGTGCTGAGATTACAGGCGTGAGCCACTGTGCCTGGCCTTGTTCCTTCAATTGTTTTTTACTTCTTTTCTTCGCCATTTTCCCCCTTTTACTTTTCTCTTTCCCCCTTCACTTCCACGCCCCATTCTCCCTCTCCTTCTTCCTCTCTCTCTCTCTCCCTCTCTCTCTCTCTCTCTCTCTCACACACACACACACACACACTCACGCACACACACAAACTCTGAATGAATACCCATTCTGCATCAGGCTTTATGCTAGGCACTGAGAACTCAGAGGTGAAATCCAGCTCATCCAACCAAGAGCTCAGTCCAGTGAGGGAGAGGGATGAGTTAGTGAACAGCACATGGTCACAAGCACCCCACGGAGGAGTATACGGGGAGTGTGGCAGCACAGAGGAGGAGCAGCCAACTGGGCCTGGATGGGGAAATAAGCAACTCAGATATCTACTCACAAGCCTCTCCGTCTTCCCATCTCTCCGGTTTCCCACTCAAATTTATATCAACACATCGTAATTTATTTTAGCTCAAGGGAAAAATTATAAATATAATCCGTATAAATAAGATACTGGCCAATTTACATCATTAGACAAGTCAATCTTTCTAATTTTTTTTTCATCTTTAACTTCTTCTAACATCTTAATTCTGCACACTGACTTCTTTCAAAGTGTTTACTTGTATATTTCATCTCATAACACCTCATGGTCTACGCATGTAGCTTATGCTCTCTCTCCGTGTCTCACACACAACATTCTAGAAGCATTACTCACCATAACACCACCTTTCTTTCTTGAAAGGCCCGAAAATCACTGCAGCAACGTTTTTGATCTGGGCCTCTTCTCTCTTAGCATGGTCTGGGTCTGGAGCTTTCTGCAAAGCAGCAGATCTTGGCACACAGAGGGGAACACAGCGGCAGTTGACAGGTTTGGTCAGGCAGCTGTCCCCTGCACTGTGGCCCTGGCCTCACCCCGGGTTTCTGTTTCTGTCATGTGTGACCTGCTCTTGGAAGGACTGGGTCATCTTACTTTGAGTTTGTAGTCTTGCTTATAGATTAATGAACAGACTCCTTCACCTATCAACATTCATTTATTTATGTTTCCTTTCTTTCATACTTAGTTACATTTTGATCCCTAGGAAATTCTTTTTAGGATTTGACTGTGCATCTTTCTCTATTTCCATTGGTTCCCTGAGCAATCTATCCAGCTTGCAGTCTTTGTTCCTGTTAATGTGCCTATGAAACATACATATATGTATTAATACATACATATTCTTTCCCTTGCACCTTTTCTGATTACATATATAATATATATTTTATATATGTGTTATATATAACATATATGCATTTTATATCATATATATTATATGCTAATAGAAGTATATATGGATCCTGTATATACATCATAGGAAAAGGTGCAAGGGACAGAACACATAAATGTATTCTTGCACCTTTTCCTCCCTAGTCTACCTTCTGTTTGTCATTCAGCAGCTCCAGGTTCAATTCCTAACATGGACGTGACTAACCATGTGAATTTGGACAATGATTTATTGTCCAAATTCAAAGAAAAAAGAAATCCAAAGATCAAAGAAAAGTGCAGATGATCTCAGATGGCTCTTCTACCTCTGAAGCTTATGGCCCAATGTGTACCTGTTCCCTTAAATATTGCATTTTTTATGTTTTTCAACTCCTAAGAAGTGGTCCCTCTCATACTCACAGGGGTGGATACCTGACTTAAGCCCACACAACTCCGAATGGGTAGAGCTGAGACTCGAGCCTAAGTCTGGCTGTAAATCCCATGTTTTTCCACTAATTGTTTTCCAATGATGAGATGAAATTCAGGGGAAAGAATCTGGGCCTCTGGGAAAGCTACTCTAAAGCTACTCTTCTGCACTTATAGCCTCTCCAGAGTAGTTTTCTGCTCAAATTTTAAAGTGTTCTGGGAGGCTTCAGAAAAGTCGCTCATCTGTGAGAAAGAAATTAAATAACCTGGCAGAAGCTGGTTACCTTCTGGAAACTCCTGAGGGAGGAGTTCCTGCTTATAAGATTGCTTTCTGAATGTTCCCATGGTTGGCTTCACATCAGTTGGATCTTCCATGAAATGTCTGTTTAACATGACTAGAAACGCATACCAAGAGATTAACCTCAAGGGAGGCCAAGTCCCAGCTGAAAGCGGGTGTAAGACACAGGGGACCCACCATTTTCTGCCTGGTAATATTTTTCTTTTAAATCTGAAATCAAACATCCCCCCCAGGGGATCCACCCTACTTTTGCTCCCCCCGTCTAATTAGAAAGATTGACTTGTCTAATGATGTAAATTGGCCAGTATCTTATTTATATGGATTATATTTATAATTTTTTTCCCTTGAGCTAAAATAAATGTACGATGTGTTGATATAAATTTGAGTGGGAAACTGGAGAGACGGGGAAGATGGAGAGACTTGTGTGAAGGTATCAAGGTAACGGAAGACCATTCGGTGTGTGGAGGGACAGAGACAGATGGAAGGAGACTTGGGGACTGAATAAGGACTGGAAAATAGAGAGAATGATTCAGCTTAGAGCAGAACCAAAGACGACTTGAGGCGGTGAAAGGAAGGTTCACGAAGGCAGGGCTGGGGAACAAGGAACAGAGAGAGCGGGGTCAGGGGGCCGGTGGAGTTAAGGACTACCATTACTGACGACATACCTCCAGCCCTCATGAAGAAGACATTGCATACATTATTGCTTTTTAAAAAAAAATTTGGCCAGGCATGGTGGCTCATGCCTAATCCCAGCACTTTGAAATGCTGAGGCGGCCAGATCACGCGGTCAGGAGATCGAGACCATCTGACTAACACGGTGAAACCGTGTCTCTACTAAAAAGACAAAAAATTAGCTGGGTGTGGTGGCATACGCCTGTAATCCCAGCTACTTTTGGAGGCTGAGGCAGAAGAATCACTTGAACACGGGAGGAGGAGGTTGCAGTGAGCTGAGATCGCGTCACTGCACTCCAGCCTGGGCGACAAGAGCAAGACTCCATCTCAAAAAAAAAAAAAATTGTATTAAATTTAGGAGGCAATTTTATTAAATGCACAGATTGCATAGTAGTCAGATATTAGGGTATCCATCACCCAAGTAATGTTTATTGTGCCCATTCAGTAATTTCCCATTATCTACCCTTCTTTTGCTCCCCTCTCTTCTGAGTTTTCATTGTCTGTTATTCGACACTCATGTCCTGTGAGCACATTATTTAGCTCCCAATTATAAATGAGAACGTGCCGTATTTGTCTCTTTCTGTCTCAGTTGTTTCACTTCAGATAATGACCTCCAGTTTCATCCATTGCATACATTATTTCTAATACAATAATAACCTTGCTAAGAAAAGGTTATTATCTCCATCTTACAGGTGAGGAGTGTGAGGGCCGCAGAGGTTAAGAAACACCTCGACAGTGACAGAAGTTGTATTTCAACTTGGTTCTGGCTGATGCCAAAGAACTGCCTCAAGGTTTCCCAGCCATTGTTGTGAGATGCTCGCAAATCACCACCCACGCGTTGACTAAATAATATTGACTACGTTCAAGCGTATGCAGCTGATGCTTTTGCAAAGAAAATGCCCACCCATTGAAAAGTATTGCAGATTCTGCAGTTTTGTGTTGCATGAATTTTCTCAACCAAGGGATAAAAAGGATCCATTTAATAACTTTTAGCATCAAGTGGGGGAATTCTCACCGTTTGTTCAGGGAGTTCTGTAGCTGAAGGAGTTTGGTAGCCACTGTGCGCTGCGTTTCCCAAGCCAGCCATGGCCTGCACCCTGTGCAATCTCCAGGCAAATCACATGCACAAAGTACACAGTCCAAGGACCTCACCCGTTCGCAAAAAGGCACCGTGCACTGCCTGCAGATGTGTGAGTATGAGGCGCTAAGAGGAACACACTGCAGAACTAATGAGGTGAAGGAGAGCAGATGAGCTGAGCCTGGGCTATTAAACTGGAAGCGGCTGCTAATTACAGCGACCAGAGGTAATATGAAACGATTTTTGCTTGAGACAGTTTCTGCTATCATTGTACTTTTCTCATTTTTCAAGCTAATTACTGTTTATTAACAATTTGTTGTTACCGCCTACCTTCCAAAGAAAGAATCAGAACCCAGAGAGACCACGATGCCGAGTATCAGAAGCGTGTGCAGTCTCAGAGGTGTGGGTTCAGCCCCACCTGATGGCAGCTCTAGGTAGTGCAGCAGCGGTGGTAACGGGGGCTCGGGCCTCCCGGACTGCAAAGCCTGTTCCCGGGAGGATGAAGGGAGAGAGGCGAAGAGCCTGTGCTTATTGCCGAAGTGAGGAGGGGAGTAAAAAACACAAAAGATAGAAAATATCGGGAAAAATTTTTTGAAAACTTAAAAATAGGAGACATTCTGAAGCAAATCAAATTTTCAGAAATGGTTTAAGGGAGACCCAGGAACTGAGACACTCACTGAGAAGAATGATTTTCATGTATAGGGAAACACAATCTAACTAATTTTTTTTTTTTTTTGAGACGAAGTTTCACTCTCGTTCCCCAGGCTAGAGTGCAGTGGTGCGATCTCGGCTCACTGCAGCCTCTGCCTCCTTGGTTTAAGCTATTTTCCTGCCTCTGCCTTCTGAGTAACTGGGATTATAGACTATGCCTGGCTAATTATCTGTATTTTTAGTAGAGATGGGTTTTCACCATGTTGGCCAGGCTGGTCTCAAACTCCTGACCTCAGGTGATCCACCTGCCTTGGCCTCCCAAGGTGCTGAGATTACAGGTGTGAGCCACCATGCCCAGCCGATTTAACTAATTTTTAAAAGTTTGATTGAACTATGATCTTAAGAAAGGTTAATTGAAAGAGATTCAATGCTATGTTGATTCCCTCCAGAAGAGCCATGGAGCCTGGGGCAGAGGTCGGTGAAATGGTTACAACTGTAAACCCAGGTTGCTATGTCTGGGAAAATCCTGTTCTCGGGTATGCATTTAACTGGGCTGTTATCGACACGTTTACTGTCGCTGTGGAGATTACAGGAGGCACACGCTGTACTGTTTTTACTGAATATAATGAATGCTACCAATAATATGACTTCAGCACAGGCCAAGAAGTAGGTCTGTCAGAGGGATATTACTCACCTTGTCCTCACCACAACCATGCAAATTAAATACTTTGTCCCACGTTAAGGATAAAGAAAACAGGGATTCAGAGATGTCAAATAACTTGCCTGACTACACAAACGCCAAGAGGAGATTCAAATTCAGGTCCATAGTTCCAGATCCTGTTCTTTCCATTCCGTCATGTGCATTTGAAATTTGAACCATTTCTTTGAGCCATGTGCATTTGAAATTTGATTTTAAAGTTTGTTTTAAATTGCATTTATTTGTCAAATTGTTAATACATCCATATGATATAGGGTTCAAAAAGTACACAAGTATAGGAACGCATGAAAACAAAGAATATGTGAAAAGCAGTCTCTCTCCCAGCCGCCCAATCTCACTTCCCCGAGGCAGCTGTGCTTCCAGAGCTTTGTATAGCTTTCCAGGGACATGACCACGTGTAGGATTAAGAAGTGTCAGCATCGAAATGACTGAGACTCCAACATTATATAAAATTTTATTTGTATAACTAAGGCAAAAGTTTCAACAAGAGGTTAATTGACTTAAACATCAAAATTAAAACAACTTTGCTTGCTCCAACGGAAATTTAAATTCAGTCAAAAACTAAGCACAGAGGATTTTCAAAATAAAATGTGTTAATTCACCATTCAGTCTTTTGAATAGTGTTGAGTCGCAGCTAATGGAGGCTTCAAAATGATTGCTTAAAATTTATCCAAAGCTTTATGCACATTTTCAGAATCCTGTTAGAAAGCTCCGAATTATCCCGTATGTCTTCCTTTCCTTTATTTTGTTAAAAATGTTGTTCTAGTCGGGGGGGAAGGTGAAAAAAAAAATGTTGTTCTAATATCCAAATCTTTTTCTTGGTTATGAGACTGACCAGTAGCCAACCTAGTGGATGTTGGCCAGAGGCACTCATCAAGACTCTGGGCCAAAATGTCAGTTTGGATTTCATTTCCGTTATATTACAGACAAACTAGATGGTCATTTCTCTAACAAAACATCTTGAAGTCTTAAAAATGCTCCCAAACTCTTTCCCCCATGTTGTTTTGTCAGGATGAGTCCAGTTTTCACATGCAAAATGAATCAGATCCATCACACGCAGTTTTAAGTACATTTTTGCAAGAGGTCCCATTTTTAGCCAAGTCACAGCTGAGCTTTACTTTCAGCTAATTAGTACTTGTTCTTAAATTGGGCAGTTCCAACCCAAGCTAGGAGATGAGATGCAATTTACTTCCTCTCCACTCTCCTAAAATTAACTGAGCTGTAAAATGTGAGTGTTCCCTTGTTTTTCTTTGGGTTTGGTTCCATCATAAAGAATTCAACAGAACTCAGAATATTTCAACAAGTCTTGCTGTTCTAATTTGAACAGTAATAGAGAACTTCCTTTCAAAACCTCAGTTCTTTGGTTGCCAAGCAACCATTAATTTATTGTAACTAACTAGTTTTAAAATTATATGTGATGATGAAATGCAGCAATATGCTTTTCATGCTCCTGAATGTACACAACATTGGCCAGATTCGAATGAATATGGCAGTCTTGAAGCATCAAAAAAAAAAAAAAAAATTACTAGGAATGCTTTTTGAGATCAAGAGAAGAAGCAATCTGTTTCCTGCATGAGCTTTGTAAGAGTGGCCTTATGGAATACAGGAATCTGTAAGCGTTATAAGGGTTACACAATTTGATGTCCACAAAATTAGAGAAGCCACTGGAAGATCCTTGCCCCTAAAGAAGGGTGACATGAACTAGGAATAAAATATCGGGTTCCCCTGAAGGGGCTTGACAATATTTCCATTCACTTTATTGGCAGAACCTTTTAATTCATCTTGTATTATGTAAGGACATTTTAAAGTGCGTGTAGTCGATTAAATGTGCGAAATTCAGTGGGATGGAAGTAGGACATGACTGTGTTTTTCCTTCACCCTTTGCCTCCAACAGGCTCCATCAGCTCTCCCTTGCCTTCCCTTGTCACATTCAGGGCAGATCCTTTAATTTTCCTCGCTTTGCTTAAAAACGCCTTCATAGTGTCCATGAAGACCCATTATCAGGTGTTAAACTGTGCTTTCCAATTGATATTCGAACTTCAATATTGACTCCAATTTAAAGAACTTCTTTTCTGCTGGCCATAGCTGACCGGCTACTTAGAGACCTGGAGCTCAGAAACGGTTTCTTCTTTTCACTTCTCCTTATTCATCTACTCCCATCCCCCTTCTCTGCCTGGATCCTCTGGTATTAAGAGAGGAAAGAGGAGGTCCAGGGGAGGAGGATGATGTCTTTTCACTTGTCTGGAGCTGTTCGTCCCATCCCTAGCTGCTGATGCTAGGGATGCGGCAAGCATCCAAATGATATCTTTCTGAGTGGGTGCATTTGTGGATTCTTTAGATACCTTATAGGAACACCTGCATTTCACATTGCCTTGTGATCCTCTTTAATTCCCGCTTTTCTTTAACTTACAGCCTCTCAGTGCTGGGGTCTCCTCATTTGAGGAGGTAGCACTCTTGGGCCAGGAATCTTCACCATGGTTCATCATTCCCATGGCATCCACATGGCCCCTTTTGCCCTATCAATGATAGGAATACCAGCTTGCTATCATAACTTCCCGTGGATAAGGCAAGAGGACTCTTTGCTCTCTTAGACTCTGAAGATGGGTGTTCATTGCTGTAACAGTGAGACAGCAAGATAACTAATATAACTAACTACATTTTTGTTTAACGGGGCTTTACCCATTCCTGCATGTAGGCTAGGATAATTTTAGAGCACTGAGATATTATGCAAAAATGGCAATCATGTAATTTTAAAAAGCAGCTCTGAGATTAAAGGAAATTTATGTAAACAACTGTGTTTTGTTAAAGATTTATAGGAGCATCATGGCCTGACCAAAGACAAGGAAGTTCCCCACCTCCTCAGACCCTCACTGGTGCCTGGATGTCTGAGGTCATTGGTCACCTCTCCATCCCAAGCCTCTCCTTCTCCAACATTAACAAAAAGAGTACAATTTGTACTGACTTAAGATGGTACTTTAGGATGCAACTCCATCATCGTCTGGGTTTGCTGGCTCTCCAAATGCACATGCTTTTCCTCCCACCAATTTGTGTCTCGTGTTGGGCGTTTGAGCAGTGAGCAGCTGAATCTCGGTTCAGCTACATTGCTTCCTAAGATTCTCTCACCATGTCACTCACCAGGTTGGGTCTGTTGGGGTTTTGTGTTCAACCAGAAGTGGAGTAAGTAACAGACCTAATTTCTATAGAATAAGTAAAGGATCTAAGTCTCTTGGAGACTGCCTTTACTTGCCTAGGGCATGTGGCAGGAACTATAAAACTCTACTCCTGTGAATTTACTCCTTCCAGTAAACACCCTTTTTCTTTATAGCATGGGTGGGTGGGGAAACAAAGGCCAATGGATGGTCATGACATTTTTAATAAGTCTTACAGATCTGTGTCTGGCACTTCTTTAAATTGTTTTTGTACTAAATGCCTATTTCTTGTGGCCTTGAAATTCTATGACATATGAAAATGTGAATTTCGTAACATTTCATCACAAACCCAGGGGGTTTGTGATCACATGTAAATTGAAATGGAAAAAATAACCAGTCAAATCTTTCATCTTCTGCCTAACTTCAGATTTGGCAGAAGAGGTCAGCAAAGGCATTAACGTCAGTCTTTGCCCTCCCGAGAGGTAGGATGGTGGGTTAGAAAGTGCTTTCTGTCGCTTTGCTTAGAATTTATGCAGGTGATGCCAGTTAATTTCATAACATTTTCATATGTCATTATGGGTGCCAACCACAAGAGGGCAATGTTTCAGCAGCAGAAAAAAAACCCTAGGGGAAGATGGCTGCCCTCCTTGGAGTCCACTGATGTTAATCAGATGCCTTTGGTCTACTTAGGTTAAAAGCTAGATGGAAAGTTCAAAATTGGTACAAGGTCAAGGGTCACATCAGGAGAATGCAAAAAAGGGAAGTTGTAGCAAGACAGCAGGACACCAGACTGGCAGACAGACAAAGACTAGAAAGTTTGAGAAGGTTTGGGAGGGCAAGACAGGTAGATCACGAGGTCAAGAGATTGAGACCATCCTGGCCAACGTGGTGAAACCCCATCTCTACTAAAAATACAAAAATTAGTTGGACATGGTGGCGTGCTCCTGTAGTCCCAGCTACTTGGGAGGCTGAGGCAGGAGAATTGCTTGAACCAGGGAGACTGAAGTTGCGGTGAGCTGAGATCGTGCCACTGAACTCCAGCCTGGGTGACAAAAGTGAGACTCCGTCTCAAAAAAAAAAAAAAAAAAGTTTGGGAAGGAACCTGCAAGAGAGAAATGGCAAGTAAAGCATTCCTCTCCCACTTCTACTTTTACGCTACAAACCTGCTCCAGGCTATTCCACTCTGTGGTAGATGGAATCTTCCAAGAATTAGCCACCAAGCAAGATCAGAAGCCTGAGCAATTTCTTAGGGAAAATGCAGAGGGAGAAAAAGAACGAAGCCTGGCATTGGGATGGCAGGGAGAGCTATCAGATAGTGATGGGCGTGTGAGCCTTATGAAGGAGAAAGGGAAGGTGGGAATTCTGAGTGGAAGAGTTTGAGATTGCAGTGCAGCTCTAACAAAGTCCCACAAGGGCACCGAGTTGTTCTTGAGTCTACATTGCTTACCTGAGCTGCCACCTGCCATCCACAGTCATTAGCTGGGAGCAGCTGTGGAAAGCATGGTCTAACCAAGACATAAGAAGGATTTTGGAGCATAGCAGCTAGGGCTGCCAGTCAGCTATGCTCCCTGTCATTAGAGATATGAGAGGGCTATTTGCAGGACCACTGCACACCCTAAACAGTAAATGAAAGAAAGAAAGAATGAATGAATGAATGCCCTTTTCTTACCCTTGTTTAACCATTACATTGCCACCCAATCTTATAACTCCTTTCTTGCAAAGCTTTTGAAATGCAAATGCATTCCCACTGTTATTATTTCCATACTTCCTATGCATTTTTTTTAAACCCACAGCAAGTTGGATTCTCCTTCCCACTGTCCACTGAAACTTTTCCAGCCAAGGTGATCAGTGACTTCCTATTTGCCCTATTTCCAAGGACTGCATGAATTTGGAGCTCAGAAATAAAGCCAATTGGGGAAGATAATTATGAATACAGAAATGTATGAACAGCCAAAAATGTGAGAGAGGGAAAGGAGATAACGATTTTAACATTTTCTAAAAGAGAAGGAAGAAAAGAAGACAGCGAGGTTAAAGTAAGTGTGGACTTTAAAAATAACTTCTGAGATACTGAAAAATATTTTCAAACAGGCAAATCAGGCAAACCCAGGGGGTTTGTGATCACATGTAAATTGAAATGGAGAAAATAACCAATCAAATCTTCCATCTTCTGGTTAACTTCAGATTTGCCAGAAGAGGTCAGCAAAGACATTAACGTCAGTCTTTGCCCTCCCTAGAGGCAGGGTGGTGGGTTAGAAAATGCTTCTGCCACTTTGCTTGGAATGTATGCATGGCTTCCGTTATCCATACCCCTATCTTTTTCAGGCCCTCTTTCCAGAGTTTAACAGCTGCCTGAACTCCCAATGAGAGGACAGATTGAACTAAAATAAATAATAACACACATAACTTATGTCTCATGAAATGACAGATTTTCAACTTAAAGTTATGTACTTCATCTCTATATAAAGTAATTAAAATTTCTGGCATGTTAGCCTATGCAATTAGACAAGAGAAAAAATGCAGGGGCAAGATGTTAAAAAGAAGGAGAAAATAAGATTAACATGAATTTGATATAATTTGTATATCTGGAAATCTCAACAAAATAAACTGAAAAAACAATGTGGGTGGGCACAAAATTTATATTGAGAGTCAAAAGACTTCACATGTAAAACATACGCAGAAAATATAATGGAAGAAAAGGACCACATTTACAAAAGCAAAAACAAAGAAATATAACATTGTTAGGAATAAACTTACCAAGTAAAAATTAACATTTAAATAAGATTCACACTAAAAAAGAATGCTCCTGAAAGACACAAAAGTAGACTTGAACAAATGGAAAGGTTAAGTAAACAATATAAAGATATAAATTCTCCCCTAAGTGTATCCATAAAAATGATACAATCACAATTTTAAAATTGATAGTACTTTTTAAAGCTAGACAAGCAGATTACATTTTATTTATTTATTTATTCATTCATTCATTTATATTTTTGGAGACAGAGTCTTGATGATCATACCTCACTGCAGCCTTGAACTGCTGGACTCAAGTGATCCTCCCACCTCAGGCCCCCAAATAGCTGGGATTACACACGTGAGCCATTGTGCCCAGCTCAGATTAAATTTTGTGTGAAAAAATAATCAAAAACTTTTCAAAAACATTCTGAAAGAGAAGCATAATGAGGAATAACTACATCTATAAAAGAGTTTATATAGCTATAATTTAAAGACTCAAATACTATCATTGGGAAAAAATGAATTATTCAATACATAGTCAAACAAACTAGTCAGCTATCCAAAAAACAAAAGTTAATTCCATTACTGCCTGTAATTCCATTACAAACCAGGCTGTTTCAAATGGGTCAAAGATTTAAATGTTAAAAAAAAAACCATAGATTTAACATAAGAAATAAAAGAATGTTTATAAAAAGAATTATAAAAGAATGGATAAGACCTTTCTTAGGATGACATAAAACACAAATGTCATAGAAAATTGACAAACCTGCCTTTATTAAGAATTTTTTTAATATTTGCTGTAGTTAATACCATCCCAAGGTACATAGACACATGAAAACACCAGAAAACATTTACAACTCATATCACAAAAGGTTAATTTGCGTCATGTGTAAAAAGCTCCTATAAGAAAAAAATATAACTACTCAGCAGAAAAATGAGCAAAAGATAAGCACATATGAGACTATTTTCATCTTCACTCATAAGGAGAACAATAAAAATTAAAACCATATTAAGATACCATTTTCACTTATTAAACTGACAAATGTCAAAAATTTTTATAATACACTGCATGAAAATAGGTAGTGTGAAATGTAATAACCTGCATGAAAGGCAATTATGTAACATATATTAAAGTGACAAATGCTTTTATGCTTTGGCTTAGCAATTCCTCTTCTAGAAATTGTCATTTAGATATTCTGGTACAGGGAAATAATATATATATATATATATATATATATATATATATTTCATTTGGTGGAATAATCTGGAGTTATTAAAAAAGGAAACCGAAACCAAGAATGTCTTATGTATAAATATACAATGATCTGTGTGGCATAGCACATGTGTTCGATATACTACCGTTTGTACAAAAAGAAAATGTACTTGCATGCATTTGCTTATGCAGACGTATATGCTTAAAATTACCTCTGTAAAGACAAAGAAGAAAATGATAACATTGGTTGCCTTGAGGGAGGAGAATCAGGTAGAAAAGTGTTTCACAGTATCCTTTAAAATTTTGAACCATGCAATATTTGAGTATAGTTATATCTTCTTTCGATATTCTGGCACTTTCGAAAACGTCTGTATTTGGGGTACTCTATGATCCTGATTCTCTAGGTGTTATAATTAACATACATGTCTTATTAATCCAAAACTCAACCAGGTAGTCTTTCTAGAACATAAATGGGAATCAGAAAATAGCAAAATAAACCAGCAAGCAGACAAAATAAATGTTACAAAGTCCATGAACTACGTAAAGCTTAGGCACTTTACTGACAGGAAGTCTGTTAGACTCCCTTTAATCTGTTAATTTATTTATTGGAGACAATTACATCAAGCTTGATAAAATGATTTACGCATAGAAAGGAGATAAGGAAAGGCAGGGTCGGCGGGCGAGCTGGCTCACGCGTGTAATCCCAGCACTCTGGGAGGCTGAGGTGGGCTGATCAGGAGGTCAAGAAATTGAGGTCATCCCGGCCAACATGGTGAAACCCTGTCTCTACTAAAAATACAAAAATTAGCCGGGCATGGTGGCGCGTGCCTGTGGTCCCAGCTACTAGGGAGGCTGAGGCAGGAGAATCACTTGAACCCTGGAGGCAGAGGTTGCAATGAGTCGAGATTGTGCCAGTGCACTCCAGCCTGTCAACAGAGTGAGACTCTGTCTCCAAAAAAAAAAAAAAAAAAAAGGCTGGGTCTACTGAAAACAAGCAGCATGTTAGCTCTCAATTAAGAGGCATGTTAAGAGAAATTAACAAGCAACTGTGACCAAAGGACTTAAGACATTTTGTTCATTTAGTGCAGGAGCAAACCTTCTCTGAGATCCCATATTTATGACAGTGAAGTCCTAATGATGGCCTTGAGAAACCAAGAAGACATTCGGATATGCTCAAAAGAATCAATTAAGACTGATTTTCATGCCTAAATTTAAATAAAATATAAAAACTTTTAATGATTAAGTCTAAAACTTAGGCTCGGCTCTCTGGAAAATGGAATAACACATTTCATGTTGGTGGTGTTTCAATTACAGTATATTTTTAAATGCTTAACTAAAGATGTCACCAAATGCCAAAGTAATTGGTCAGAGCTTTCCTTTTCTATTGAACATAATAAAACATCAATACAAATGAAAACATCAGTATCAAAGATTGGCAGTAGGTATGCAAAAATGGAGTCAGGAAAATTATTCTTGCAAAAGAAAACAACATTATAATACATAAGAGCTCAGGAGAAACTTCTAACTTTTCTTCAATGGAATGACTCCGAAAATCACAGTCAAAATAAAAAGAATGGGTAATATGTTTTAGCAAATAAGTGAGAGGAATTGTAGCAGTCATGAATCTAGGACAGGTTAGAATAAAAGAGATGGTAACATAATGATTAACCTTAACAGAGTAATTAGGGGTATTGCTGACATACTCTTTGACCCAGCTATCCATTTCTAGGAATTGTTCTTCTAAAGGTACTTGCATGAGGGTGTGAAGATATGTACAAAAGGACCCATATACTCTGGTTGGAAACATACATGTCTTTTGCTTTAAAATAATGCAACTTGACTGGATGTGATGGCTCACGCCTATAATTCCCGCACTTTGGGAGGCCAAGGCAGGAGGATCGCTTATGCTCAGGAGTTTAAGAACAGCCTGGACAACATAGGAAGATCTCTATCTCTACAAATTATTTTAAAATTTGGCTGGGCTTGGTGGCGGGCACCTTTAGTCCCAGCTACTCAGGAGGCTGAAGCAGGAGGATCGACCCTGGGAGGTCAAGGTTTCAGTGAACTGTGATCACAACACTGCACTACAGCCTGAACAACAGAGTGAGATTTTGTCGCAAAAAATAAAAATAAACAAAATAAAAGAATGTAACTGGAAGCAACTTTAGTGTGTAAGGAAAGGGAACTGATTAAATAAATGTTGTTGTATTTATTAAATGGAATACTTACTATGTAACCATTAAATAGAAGTGGGGAATACTATGTATATTGATATATAAAATTGAATACTTTAAAATAAAAAGAAAGCTATAGAATATCATACAAGGTATCATATATTTTGTTTTAAAACATTTCTGTGTGTGTATGTGTGTGTGTGTGTGTGTGTGTGTATGTGTGTGTGTGTTAGGATATGATTAGAAAAAGGGTTAGAAAGATACCCCTCAAACTGTTATATCGGTTGGCTGAGGATTTGAGGGAAGTGGACAACAGGCCGGAAATTTTCACATTACTTTATGCGTAGCTGTATGTCTTGATTTTTTAAAGTTATTTTTAAAATGTCAATAAAGAAGATTATTGTTGTCAACCTTGAAAAGCTAATTGATGGATAGACCAGGAAATCAAACCCAAACTATAATTGGATTAAAATAAGGCATTAAAAATGACAAAACTTGAGAATGGTGTATAATAATCTGTCTTGGATATAAAGAGAGTTTCTGAATAGGTGGTGTCAAATAAGTAAAAGTCATTATAATTAATAGGAATCATTTTAGTCTGCCTAGAAAGCCTTCCTCCTTTCTCTGAGGAAGCAACTTTTTCCCTTGGGAAATGCTTCTTTCCCCTTTGCAAACATTTGGCCTAAGAACATGTGATTTTCCTTCCCAGTCTATGCACTTGACCACAAATGATAGGCCTGAAGGTGAGCACATAACTCAAACTGGCCCAATCATGTAGACACCACCTTACCCCAGTGATAAGTGATGGCGCTGGTGTCTACCTGACTCAAGCAAGACCAATCACAGCTCTCCCTCAGCAAATGCCAAACTGGACTTGAGGAGAAGGAGTGTCATCCCTTTGTTGATATTGGGAATCAAAGGTGCATTCCTAGAGCTATCACCACCCACATAGAGGAAACCTTGAAGAAGAGATAATAGAGCCAGTGTTAGGAAGAAGCTGTGACAAGGAGTGGAGGGCAAAATAGTCCCAATACTCTTCTTTCCTTGTGGTTACGCAAGAAAAACATCTTTTTTGACTAAATTGGTTCAGATTGGGTATCTGTTGTTCACATCCAGAAACATACTGACCAATAATAGGAAAAAAAGCAAAACTAATGAATAAGCCTGGAGTTACTTGCTTCCACCTTTCATTTCAATGGCAATGCAATGATGATACATGAGCCTAAAAATAAACTGATAAAATTCAAAAGATTGCAGACAACAACTTTTATTCCTTTTTCTTTTCTTTCTTTCTGAGATGGAGGTTTGCTCTTGTCATGCAGGCTGGAGTGCAGTGGCGTGATCTTGGCTCTTTGCAACTCCACCTCCCAGCTTCAAGTGATTCTCCTGCCTCAGCCTCCCAAGTAGCTAGGACCACAGGCACCTGCCACCATGCCCAGCTAATTTTTGTATTTTTATTTTTAGTAGAGATGGGGTTTCACCATGTTGGCCAAGCTGGTCTCAAACTCCTGACCTCAAATGATCCACCCACCTTGGCCTCCCAAAGTACTGGGATTACAGGCATGAGCCACCTCGCCCAGCCTAGGATGACTACAACTTTTAGAACCTATATCACAAAATTCTTGAAGAGGACAATATTTGTAAGTTATTGAAGAAAACCTACACCCCAAAGATCATTTTTTTCTTGTTAGGTGATCATTTATTTGGAAACAAAACAAAAAGTAGAAAAATCATTCATAGATTTAAAGGCCAGAGAGAGAATTGCTGACCACATTTATTATCGCTGAATAACAATTAAGGAAGCCAATCCACGATGGCTGAATAGGAACAGCTCTGGAGTGCAGTTCCTAGTGAAAACGCAGAGGGTGAGTGATCACCACATTTCCAAACACATTTTTACTGCCAACAGACCAGGAGATTCCCCTGGTGAAAAATCACCACGAGTCTCCAGTGCAGCTGTTTCAGCCAGCACAGTGGGTTTCTGCACAAAAACTCACACAAACCGGGTGCCATTTCAACTGGCGACTGGAAAGCCTGAGAGAGAGAGTCACCCATTCAACTGAAAAAAAAGGGGGCTGAAACAGGGGGCCAGGTGATCTGGCTCGGCTGGTCCTACCCCCCAAAAGACCAGCAATCTGAAACACTCTGGATTGAGAGTTTCACAGCAAGCACAGCAGGACCTGGGATGATCCAGCTCTGTGGGCGGAAGGGCATCCGCCATTACCAAGGCAGTCCACCACTACTGAGGCAGTCCGCCATTACTGAGACAACCTGCCATCACTGAGGCAGACGGCCATTACTGAGGCAGTCTGCCATTAGAGAGATAGTCTGCCGTTACTGAGGCAGATGGCCATTACCAAGGCAGTTCTAACTATACCACTGTAAACAAAACTGCAAAGAAGTTCACACAGCAGCTGGGTAGAGCTCACAGCAGCTCAGCAACACCTCAGCTCACAGACTGTGAGTAGGCTACCTCCTCGCTGGGCAGGGCATCTCTGAAAAAAGGCAGAAGCATGACAGGAACTTATAAATAAAGCCCCACCTTCCTGGGACAGAGCACCTGGGAAAATGGTGGTTATGAGTTCCACTGCAGCTGACTTAAACGTACCTGCCCAGCAGCTCTGAACAGAACAATAGAGCTCACAGTTCAGCATTTGAGCTCCTATAAGGAACAGACTGTCTCTTCAAGCAGCTCCCTGATCCCCGTATATCCAGAGACACCTCATAAAGGAGAGCTCAGGCTGATATCTGGCAGGTAACCTTCTGGGACAACTGGAAGCAACCCTTACTGTTCTGCAGCCACTGCATGTGATCCCCAGGCAAGCAGGGTCTGGAGTGGACCTCCAGCAGTCCTACAGCAGAGGGGCCTGACTGTTAGAAGGAAAACTAAGAAACAGAAAGAAAGAACTTCATCATCAACAAAAAGGACGTCCAGAAACCCCATCTGAAAGCCACCAAATACAAAGAACACAGGTAGATAAATACACAAAGATGGGAAAAAACCAGCACAAAAAGGATGAAAACACCCAAAACCATAACGCCTCTGCTCCTCCAAGGGATCACAACTCCTCACCAGCAAGGGAACAAAGCTGGATGGAGAATGAATCTGATGAATTGACAGAAATAGGCTTCAAAAAGTGGGTAATAGCAAACTTCTCTGAGCTAAAAGATCATGTTCTAACCTAATGCAAAGAAACTAAGAACCTTGAAAAAAGGCTTGACAAAATGCTGATGAGAATAAACAGCTTAGAGAGGAATAGCAATGAATTGATGGAGCTGAAAAACACAACATGAGAACTTCATGAAGCACACACAAGTTTCAATGGCCGAATTGACCAAGCAGAAGAAAGGATATCAGAGATTGAAGATCAACTCAATGAAATAAAATGAAAAGGCAAGATTAGAGGAAAAAGAGGAAAAAGGAATGAACAAAGCCACCAAGAAATGTGGGATTATGTGAAAAGACCTAATCTACATTTGATAGGTGTATCTGAATGTGATGGAGAGAGTGAATCCAAGCTAGAAAACACTCTTCAGGATATTATCCAGGAAAACTTCCCCAAACTAGCAAGGCAGACCAACATTAAAGTCCTGGAAATAAAGAGAACACCACAAAGATATTGCTCGAGAAGAGCAACCCCAAGGCACATAATCATCAGTTTCACCAGGGTTGAAATGAAGGAAAAAATACTAAGGGTAGCCAGAGAGAAAGGTTGGGTTACCCACAAAGGGAAGCCCATCAGACTCATGTGGATCTCTCAGCAGAAATCCTACAAGCCAGAAGAGAATGGGGGCCAATATTCAACATCCTTAAAGAAAAGAACTTTCAACCTAGAATTTCATATCCAGCAAAGCTAAGCTTCATAAGAGAAGGAGAAATAAAATCCTTTATGAACAAGCAATTGCTCAGAGATTTCATCACCACCATGCCTGCTTTACAAGCGCTCCTGAAAGAAGCACTAAACATAGGAACAACCAGTACCAGCCACTCCAAAAATGTACCAAATGGTAAAGAGCATGACACGATGAAGAAAGGGCATCAACTAATGGGCAAAACAGCCAGCTAGCATCAAAACGGCAGGACCAAATTCACACATAAAAATATTAACCTTAAATGTAAATGAGCTAAATGCCCCAATCAAAAGACACAGACTGGCAAATTGGATAAAAAGTCAAAACTCATCAGTGGGCTGTATTCAGGAAACCCATCTCATATGCAAGGATACACATAGGCTCAAAATAAAGGGATGGAGAAAGATTTACCAAGCAAATGGAGAGCAAAAAAAGGCAGGGGTTGCAATCCTAGTCTCTGATAAAATAGACTTTAAACCAACAAAGATCTAAAGAGACAAAGAAGGGCATTACAAATGGTAAAAGGATCAATGCAACAAGAAGAGCTAATGATCCTGAATATATACGTGTGCAATACAGGAGCACCCAGGTACATAAAGCAAGTTCTTAATGACCTACAAAGAGACTTAGACTTCCACACAATAATAGAGGGAGACTTTAACACTCTACTGTCAATATTAGACAGATCAACGAGACAGAAAATTAACAAAGATATCCAGGACTTGAACTGAGACCTGGACCAAGCAAACCTAATAGACATTTACAGAACTCTCCATCCCAAATCTACAGAATATACATTCTTCTCAGCACCACTTCACACCTACTCTAAAACTACCCACATAATTGGAAGTAAATCACTCCTCAGCAAATGCAAAAGAACAGAAACATAACAGTCTCTCAGACCACAATGCAATCAAGTTAGAACTCAGAATTCAGAAACTAACTCAGAACCACACAACTTCATGGAAACTGAACAACTGGCTATTGAATGTTGACTGGATAAACAATGCAATGAAGGCAGGAATAAAGATGTTTCAAAACCAATGAGAATGAAGACACACTGTACCAGAATCTCTGGGATACAGTTAAAGCAGTGTCTAGAGGAAAATTTATAGCAATAAATGCCCACATGAGAAGCAAGGAAAGATCTAAAATTAACACTCTATCACTAAAATTGAAAGAGCTAGAGGAGCAAGATCAAAAAAACTCAAAAACTAGCAGAAGACAAGAAATAACTAAGGTCACAGCAGAACTGAAGGAGATTGAGACACAAAAAACCCTTCAAAAAAATCAATAAATCCAAGAGCTGGTTTTTTGAAAAGATCAACAAAATAGACAGACCACTAGCCAGATTAATAAAAAAGAAAAGAGAATAATCAAACAGATTCAGTAAAAATGATAAAGGGGATATCACCACATATTCCACAGAAATACAAACCACCATCAGAGATTACTACAAACAACTCTATGCACATAAACCAGTAAACCTGGAAGAAATGGATAAATTCCTTGACACTTGCACCCTCCCAAGCCTAAACCAGGAAGAAGTCAAAACCCTGAATAGACCAATAACAAGGGCTGAAGTGGAGGCAGCAATTAATAGCTTACCAACCAAAAAAAAACCCAGGTCCAGATGGGTTCACAGCTGAATTCTACCAGACATGCAAAGAGGAGCTGGTACCACTCCTGAAACTATTCCAAACAATCCAAAAAGAGGGAATCCTTCCCAAATCATTTTATGAGACCAACATCATCCTGATACTAAAACCTGGCAGAGACTCAACAAGAAAGGAAAACTTCAGGCCAATATTCATGATGAACATAGATGCAAAAATCTTCAATAAAATACTGGCAAACCGATTGCAACAGCACATCAAAAAGCTTATCCATCACGATTAAGTAGACTTCATCCTGAGGATGCAAGGCTGGTTCAACATACGCAAGTCTATAAATGTAATTCACCACATAAACAGAACCAAAGACAAAAACCACATGATTATCTCAATAGATGCAGAGAAGGCTTTTGCCAAAATTCAACAGCCCTTTATGCTAAAAACTCTGAATAAATTAGGTATCAACAGAATATACCTCAAAATAATAAAAGCTATTTACAACAAACCCACAGCCAATATCATACTGAATGGGCAAAAACTGGAAGCATTCCTTTTGAAATCTAGCACTAGACAAGGATGCCCTCTCTCACCACTCCTATTCAATATAGTATTGGAAGATCTAGCCAGAGCAATCAGGCAAGAAAAAGAAATAAAGGGTATTGACTTAGGAAAGGAGGAATTCAAATTGTCTCTATTTGCAGATGACATGATTGTGTATTTAGAAGACCCCATCGTCTCAGCCCCAAATATCCTGCAACTGATAAGCAACTTCAGCAAAGTCTCAGGATACAAAATCAATGTGCAAAAATCACAAGCATTCCTATACATCAATAACAGACTTAAAGAGAGCCAAATCAAGAACTAAATGCCATTCACAATTGCTACAATGAGAATAAAATACCTAGGAATACGACTAACAAAGGATGTAAAGGACATCTTCAAGGAGAACTACAAACCACTGCTCAATGAAATAAGAGAGGACACAAACAGATGGAGAAACATTCCATGCTCTGGTTAGGAAGAACAAAATATCATGAAAATGGCCATACTGCCCAAAGTAATTTATAGATTCAACATTATCTCCATCAAGATACCTATGACCTTCTTCACAGAACTGGAAAAAAACACTTTAAACTTCATATGGAACCAAAAGAGAGCCTGCATAGCCAAGTCAATTCTAAGCAAAAAGAACAAAGCTGGAGGCATCATGCTACCTGATTTCAAACTATACTACAGGGCTACAGTAATCAAAACAGCATGTTACTGGTACCAAAACAGAGATATAAACCAATGGAACAGAACAGAGGCCTCGGAGGCAACACCACACATCTACAACCATCTGATCTTTGACAAACCTCACAAAAACAAGCAATGGGGAAAGGATTCCCTGTTTAATAAATGGTGTTGGGAAAACTGGCTAGCCATGTGCAGAAAGCAGAAACTGGACCCCTTCCTGACATCTTACACTAANAAATGGTGTTGGGAAAACTGGCTAGCCATGTGCAGAAAGCAGAAACTGGACCCCTTCCTGACATCTTACACTAAAATTAACTCCAGACGGATTAAAGACTTAAACATAAGACCCAACATCGTAAAAACCCTAGAAGAAAACCTAGGCAAAACCATTCAGGACATAGGCATAAGCAAGGACTTCATGACTAAAACACCAAAAGCATTGGCAACAAAAGCCAAAATAGACAAATGGGAGCTAATTAAACTCCAGAGCTTCTGCACAGTGAAAGAAACAATCATTAGAGTGAACTGGCAACCAACAGAATGGGAAAAAATTTTTACAATCTACCCATCTGACAAAGGACTTATATCCAGAATCTACAAAGAACTAAAACACATTTACAAGAAAAAACAAACAAACCCATTCAAAAGTGGGCAAAGGATATGAACAGACACTTTTCAAAAGAAGACATATATGAGACCAACAAACATGAAAAAATGCTCATCGTCACAGGTCATTAGAGAAATGCAAATCAAAACTACATTGAGATACCATCTCACGCCAGTTAGAATGGCGATCATTAAAAAAATCTGGAGACAACAGATGCTGGAGAGGATGTGGAGAAATAGGACACTTTTACATTGTTGGTGGGAGTATAAATTAGTTAAACCATTGTGGAAGACAGCATGGCAATTCCTCAAGGATCTAGAAATAGAAATTCCATTTGACCCAGCAATCCCATTACTGGGTATATATCCAAAGGATTATAAATTGTTCTATTATAAAGACACATGCACATGTATGTTCATTGCAGCACTGTTTACAATACCAAAGACCTGGAACCAACCCAAATGCCCATCCATGATAGACTGGACAGGGAAAATATGGCACATATACATCATGGAATCCTATGCATGCATAAAAAACTATGAGTTTGTGTCCTTTGTAGGGACATGGATGAACCTGGAAATCATCATTCTCAGCAAACTGACACAAGAACAGAAAATCAAACACCACATGTTCTCACTCATAGGAAGGTGTCAAACAATAAGAACATGTGGACACAGGGAGGGGAGCATCACACACTGTGGTCCGTTGTGGGGGGACTAAGGGAGGGACAATGGGGGTAGGGAGTTGGGGAGGGATAACATGGGGAGTAAGGCCAGATATAGGTGATAGGGATGGAGGCAGCAAACCACATTGCCATGTATGTACCTATGCAATAATCCTGCATGTTCTTCACATATTCCCCAGAACCTAAAGTTCAATAAAATATACATATATATTTAAACATTTTAAGTTATTTTTCTAAGAAACTTACTGAATGGGAAAATCATGTTGAAAGCTATCATTGAGAACCCTGACAGCTAATTGGTTGATGTCATGATTAGTATAATGCTGGATTTAAAACACTGGATGAGATCAAAAAAGAGAAGGAAGGAGGCATTTTTAGACATAAAACCACTAGTACAAAACTTCACATCAAAGAAAGAAATCCAACATTTCTATTTGCAGATTATAAATAGAAATTTTGTTTACACCTTACAAAATTGAGGTAAAATATACATTTAAAATTTACTGTCTTTACTGTTTTAAGTTTACAGTGGTAATAAATACATTTATATTATTATTTTCCTCTTTATCCCTCCCACCTTCTCACCCTTCCTGGCATCTGGGTAACCACCATTTTATTCTCTGTCTTCATGAGATCTACTTTTTCAGCTTATATAAGTGAGATCATGCAATATTGATCTCTCTGTGCATGGCTCAATTCACTAAACATAGTGGTATCTAGTTCCACCCATGTTGCTGCAAATGACAGGATTTTACTCTTTTTTAAGGCTGAGTAATATTTCATTGTGTATACATAACATATTTTTTGTCCATTCATCTGTTTATGGGCACTTAGGGTGAATCCATATTTTGGTCATTTTGAATAGTGCTGCATTTAACGTGAGAGTGCAGAGACTCTGCACACTTCCCTTGGCTGGGTGCAGTGGCTCATGCCTGTGATCCCAGCACTTTGGGAGGCCGAGGCAAGTGGATCACGGGGTCAGGAGTTTGAGACCAGCCTGACCAACATAGCAAAACCCCATCTCTACTAAAAATACAAAAATTAGCTGGGCATGGTGGTACGCACCTGTAATCCCAGCTACTCAGGAGGCTGAGGCAGGAGAATCGCTTGAACCCTGGAAGTGGAGGTTGCAGTGAGCTGAGATCATTCCACTGCACTCCAGCCTGGGTGACAGAGCAAACTGTGTCTCAAAAAAAAAAAAAAAAAAAAAAAATATATATATATATATATATATATATATATATATATTTCTAGATCTTTGAGGAATCGCCACAGTCTTCCACAATGGTTCAACTAATTTACTATGGGGTACACATCCAAATTTTATGTGTACACATCCATAGTAAAATTGCTGGATCACATGGCAGTTCTGTCTTTAGTTTTGTGAGGAACATCCATGCTGTTCTTTATAGGGGCTGTAATAATTAATTTACACTCCCACCAGCAGTGTATGATGGCTTCCCTCTCTAGACATCTTCACCAGCATCTGTTACTGCTTATCTTTTTGATAAGTGATTTTAGCTAAGATGAGATGATATTTCACTGTGGCTGTGATTTGCATTTCTCAGATGATTAGTGATGTTGAACATTTTTTTTCAAATACCTGTTGATCATTTGTATGTCTTCTTTTTAGAAATGTCTGCTCAGATCTTTTGCCCACTTAAAAACTGAATTATTTGTGTTTGTTTGCTTTGCTACTTTTAACACCTTATGTATTCTGGCTATTATTAATCACTTGCCAGGTAGATACTTTGCAAATATTTTATCCCATTCTGCGAGTTGTCTTCTCACTTCGTTGATTGCTTCCCTTGCTGTGCAGAAGATTTTTAGCTTGCTATAATCTCGTCGTATTTTTGCTGTGGTTGTCTGTGATTTTGAGATCTTAGACAAATAAATCTTTCACCAGATCAATGTGCTGGAGCATTTCCTCACAGTTTTCTTCTATCAGATTCGTAGTTTCAGGTCTTAGATTAAGTCTTTAATCAATTTTGATTTGATTTGTATGTTTGATGAGGGATACAGGTCTAATTTCATCCTTCTGCATATAATTATCTAGTTTTGCCATCACCCTGTATTGAAAAGATTATCCTTTCTCCTTTGTATGTTCTTGACATCTTTGTCAAAGATGAGTTGGCTATAAATGCATGGATTTATATCCCAGTTCTCTAGTATGTTCTATTGTCTATGTATCTGCTTCGATGACAGTACCATGCTGTTTTGGTTACTATACCTATGCAACAATCTTGCATGTTCTTCACATGTACCCCAAAACTTAAAATGCAATTAAAAAAATTTAAAAAATTTTTCAAAATTATTCATGAATAAAGTTATACCTTTTTCATTAAATAAATAAATAAATAACCATTGAAGTTAGGCGGTGTAATGCCCCCAGCCTGTGCTTTTTGCTCAGGATTGAGCTGGCTGTTTGGGATATTTTATGGTTACTTATACATTTAGGGCTTTTTTTTTTCTATTTTTGTGAAGAATGTCACTGACATTTTGATACGGATCATATTAAATCTATAAGTTGCTTTTAGTAGAATGGTCATTTTAACATTATTAATCTTTCCAATACATGAGCATGAAATATCTTTCTATTTTTCATGTCCTCTTCACTTTCTTTCATCAGAGTTTTAGTTTTCCTTCCATAGATCTTTCATGTCTTTAGTTAGATTGATTCCTATGTATTTTATATTTTTGTAGCTATTGTAATTGGGATCGACTTTTTAATTTTTTTTTTCAGATTGTTCGACATTGGTGCATATCAATGCTACTAAATTGTGTGTGTTGATTTTTGATTCCTGCAACTTTATTGAACTCATTTATCAGCTCTAACAATTTTTTTGGGGGGTGGGTACAGTCTTTAGGTTTTTCTAGGTATAACAACATGTCATTTGCAAGTAAGGTAATTTGACTTCTTTCTTTCCAATTTGGATGCCCTTTATTTACCTTGCCTGATTGTTCTGGCCAGGACTTCCAGTATTATATTGAATAACAGTGGTGAGAGTATGCATCCTTACCAGCCCTTAGAGGAGAGGCCTTCAATTTTTCCCTCTTCAGTATGATGTTACCTGTGAGTTTGTCATATATGGTCTTTATTATTTTGAAATATGTTCCTTCCTTATGTATTTTTATGAGAAATTTTGTGATGAAGAAATGATGAATTTTATAAAATGCTTTTTCAGCATCTATTGAAATAATCTTATGTTTTTTGTCCTTGATTCTGTTAATCTGATCTCCTTAGGGTCAGTCACTGGATTTTTGCTTTGTCCTCTCAGGGAGGTCATGGTTCTCTGTTTGTGCTTGTTACTTGTGGAAATATGTTCATGTCTTTGCATGGGAGGATTATTTATTCCAGTCTTTTCTGTCCAGCTTGTTTTGGTTTTTATTGGATACATTTGCTTACTGAATCTTTACTGCTAGGTTACTGTCTAATTTAAAATTTTTTATTGCTGGGTGCTGTGGCTCACGCCCGTAATCCCAGCTCTTAGAGAGGCAGAGGCGGGAGGATAGCTTGAGCCCAGGAGTTCGAGACCTGCCTGGGCAATATAGCGAGACCCCGTTTTCCACAAAAAGGAAAAACACAAATTTGGGCCGGGCACGGTGGCTCACGCCTGTAATCCTAGCACTTTGGGAGGCCCAGGTGGGTGGATCACCTGAGGTCAGGAGTTCAAGACCAGCTTGGCCATCATGGTGAAACCCCATCTTTAAAAAAAAAAAAAATTTATTTACATTCTCTTAGTTGACATCCTAGAATATTTCTTCTTCTTCTTTTTTTTTTTAATTTTACTTTAATTCTGGGATACATGTGCAGAACGTGTGGGTTTGTTACATAGCTATACATGTGCCATGGTGGTTTGCTGCACCTATCAACCCGTCATCTAGATTTTAAGCCCCACATGCGTTAGGTGTTTGTCCAAATGTTCTTCCTCCCCTTGTTCCCCACCCCCTAACAGGCCCCATTGTGTGATGTTCCCTTTCCTGTGTGCATGTGTTCTCATTGTTCAGCTCCCACTTATGAGTGAGAGCATGTAGTGTTTTTCTGTATCTGTGTTAGTCTGCTGAGAATGATGGCTTCCAGCTTCATCCATGTCCCTGCAAAGGACATGAACTCATTATTTTTTATGGCTGCATAGTACTCCGTGGTATATATGTGCCACATTTTCTTTATCCATTCTATTATTGATGCACATTTGGGTTGGTTCCAAGAATGCTTCTATGTAGTCTTTTACCTTTGCAATGAATAGCTATGCCAACTCAGATATGTGCTATTATAACATTCCTCCTCATTAATAACACCATCTTTGTACTGTATGATGTCACCAGTTCATCACTACAGGCGATTATTTTAGTCTTTATACTGAATGATTGAATTTATTTTGATGAAGATATCTTTTTAAAGTGAGATTTAAGTTTTATTTATTTATTCATTTTCCTTCCAACTTTTATTTTAGGTTCAGGGGGTATATGTGCAGGTTTGCTACATGAGTAAATTGCATGTCACAGGGGGTTGGTGTACAGATTATTTCATTACTCAAAACTGCGATTTTGAATTCTTGGTCAGAGAGCTCACATATTGCCATCTCATTAGGGTCAGTTACTGGATTTTGGCTTTGTCCCTTTGGTGAGGTCATGATTCTCTGTTTGCAGTTGTTTCTTATGGGTATATGTCTATGTCTTTGCATTGAAGGACTGTTCATTCCAATCTCCTCTGTCCAGCTTGTTTTGGTTTTTATTAGACATATTTGCTTAGTGAATCTTCACTGCTAGGTTGCTGCCCTCTTTTTGGCTCAAGATGGTGCCAGGTTCACCTCAGCTGTAGTAAATGATCAAGGCACTGCCTACCCTGAATTGGGGAGAACCCAAAGGGATTATCTTGGGATTATCTGTGTCAAGGCTGGCTAGGGCTTTGTGCTCAGGAGACCTGTGGAATGTACCTTCTAAAGCATGGTGCTGCTGAACAACCACTCTGATCTGGTGTCTTCTTTGGCTAAGTAATAGATCAGTTTCCACAGCTGGGGATGTTAGTCCTGCCTACACACTTTGTCTCTGCCTCTCCTTAGGGTTATTTCTCCCTTCAGGCAGTCATGATGCTTTCTGTGGGTTAAGGCAAGAAAAGGTCTCCTGCCAGAGCACCTAAGATGATGGGGAAGCTGGTTAACCCCCTTAATCATTCTTTTTCAAGTGTAGATTGTGAGTTGGGGGGCGATTTTCCATATACTTGGTGCTGGGCAGAATGGTGGGTGAGGAGCATTGCAGATGTGTAAGTCTGATTCTCTTACCATTTGCTTAATGTTTTTACTTCTCTGTGGCCTTGGGAACTATTTCATTCTTGCATTTGACTTTTGGGTTGTTGCTGGTGAATATCCTGGCACTGTGTAATGGTTTTCTGTTTTTGTGTGTGTGTGTGTGTGTGTGTGGGAAAGTGAAACCATCTTGCTTCTATATTGCCATTTTGGAACCAGAAGTAAAAAATCTTTGCATTAGTTAACTTTGTATAATTGAATTAAATAAAGCTATCTTCAACTCATTTTAGAAGAACATGTAAATATTGTCTATGTGGCCCAGCACTGTGGGAGGCTGACACAGGCAAATCAAGAGGTCGGAAGATTGAGACCATCCTGGCCAAAATGGTGAAACCTCATCTCTACTGAAAATACAAAAATTAGCCAGTTGTGGTGGCACGTGCCTGTGGTACCAGCTACTCAGAAGGCTGAGGCAGGAGAATAGTTGGAACCCGGGAGGTGGAGGTTGCAGTGAGCTGAGATCGTGCCATTGCACTCCAGCCTGGGTGACAGAGCAAGACTCTTAAAAAAAAAAATATATATATATATATATATATATATATAGTCTATGTATAAAAACTCATAATTGTTAAAGCAGAACAGGATAAGAAGTATAGGAAGGGGACAAAACAATTCCTTAGAGTGGATTTCAACTGTAATTACTATTTTGCAAAGAAATCCAAACAAATAAACAAACCTCTCAGAAAACTATCGTTCTATACTGAAAAACAAAGTCAATTTATACAATTTCAAAAACTGAAGATGAGTTAAGACATTTCTAAATTACAGAAAAAGTATAAATAATATTCCAAATAGTAGAAATCATGGTGGGGCATAGTAGCCCATGCCTGTAATCCCAGCACTGTGGGAGACGGAGGTGGGCAGATCAGTTAAGACCAGGAGTTCGAGAACAGCCTGGCCAACATGGTGAAATCCCGTCTCTACTAAAAATACAAAAGTTAGCCAGGCATGGTGGTGGGCACCTATAATCCCTGCTACTCAAGAAGCTGAAACATGAACCGCTTAAACCTGGGAGGTGGAGGTTTAGTGAGCTGAGATTGCACCCCTGTACTCCAGCCTGGGTGACAGAGCAAGACTCTGTCTTGAAAAAAAAGTAGAAATCAATACACAAATTATTAGGCATAGTGGGAACTATATAATGTAATTATTAGGCATAGTGGGAACCATATAATGTAAGGAAAAGACACACTGTAAAAGAACACTTAACAACTTTGCATTCAATTAAATAATGTATCATTAAAACATTAATGCACAATTGTTTGACATGGAGGAGAGTGTGGCAGCCATCAAAATTCTCTTTGCAAACCTTCAAGTACATGGAGCTAATTGAGGAGAGCTCCAGCTGCCAGCTTTGGAATCTATCCCTATGCGAGGCTATGCCACCTACATACTGCTCTCATGGGATTTAAGGCACAACCTATTCCTGGAGAAAAGGATTATCTCTGACTGCAACTTTGGCTTGAGGACTCCCTATTGGTTTTCCCAGCCTTCTCAGACAATGTGGCTGTCTAGAAGGTTTCCGCTCACCTTTTCTCCTTGTTTCCTACACTCCAGGTCAGACTTGCATTGTGGCTTGATGACTCTTCCCAGTGTTCTCTGGTTCCTTTTCCATATTCCTTCACAGACATTTCCCCCTAATAAGCACCTGCATGGTGAATCTGGTTTTGACATCTGCTTCTCTGAGAACATGGAATAACACAAAAAGAGTGACAAAACAATACACTTGTGGAGAAAGATCTGAATTGCACATCACTGAAGTTAGCAATTTCAAGTAGCCGGCATACTAGAACCTCAATAGTTCATGTGTAGCAGAAAAAGGAAGTCAGAATTGGATTCAGCAATGCAGTGGTTTTCTAAGAGGGGTAGATACTAGTGGTAAACTTGGATTTCTTTTTGGCAGAATTCAATGTTTTGAGAAGATCCCAAGTAGTAGTAGGTCTCAAATGCAGGAAGCATCAGCACCAGGAAGTAACTGGGAATGCATAATTGTGGGTGACTCCTCTTTTCACCCAGTTACTGAGGGTTCAAGGAGCAAAATCAAGCTCGCCAGGGAACAGCAATGGTCAAGGTGGAGCTGATATCCAGTCCTAGAGTTTTTACAACCAGAAATGGAGGCAGAATTTCTACTGCATCAGTCATTATAGAGGTCATGGTAAGAAAACAATAACTCTGGAGGCTCACCCGGTCATCACAAATAACCTGTTAGGAAAAAGATAACTCATCACAGACTCCTTGTATGGGCAGTACTAATACCTTCAATGTAATACTTCTTGCTCAGGATTACCTCATAAAGAATGGCGATTCTTTGGTGTGGGAAGACAGGAACTGACAATATCAAGATGATAAAATGAATTAACAAAAATATTGACTACTTGGACAATCCAGTTACTCAGGCAACTTCAATAAATTGTAAACTTAGATGAGAAAATTAAAAATATATTTGTATATAGCTGTTACCAAAAAATCTTAAGTAAGCCATAAGGATATATTTAAAAATATTAACCACCAACCTCTTAATGGCAGAAATTCTACCCAATCCATGTTTTAGCCACAATATATTTTAAAAAGAAATAAATAATGAGAACATGAATAAATTGTTTAATTTTTTGCATATTAAAAATACTTTTTTATAAGTAAAAATTGGCTTAGGAAACAAATTAAGAATTCAATAAAAATCTATTTTAAAGTAATAATAAACAGAGCTCTGCATATTAAAATGTATTGGGATGTAGGCCAAAACAGTGTTTAGAAGAAAATGTACTCACTTAAATGTCTTTAATAAGAAGAAATAAAAAAGAAATATTCATGAAAAAATGATTGTACTGTAGAATTCTAGAACAGAATAAAATATTAATTTAAAGCAAAATAGGGAAGCAATTTAAAAGCATAAATTAATAACCTGGAAAGTAACTGGCACAATTATATACAAAATTAAAAGCTAATTATTTGATGAGAGGAAGAACACTGATAAACTTGTGATAAAAATATAATTTTAAAAACGCAGAATAATTTTAGTGCATAAATATATCTATATGGATACCCCAATGTGATATATCCAATTTAAAAATATCAGGCTGGGTGCAGTGGCTCACACCTGTAATCGCAGCACTTTGGGAGGCTGAGGTGGGTGGATCACTTGAGGTCAGGAGTTTGAGACCAACCTGGCCAACTTGGTGAAGCCTATCTCTACTAAAAATACAAAAATTAGCTGGGTGTGGTGATGCATGCCTGTAATCACAGCTACTCGAGAGGCTGAGGCAGGAGAATCACTTGCTCCTGGGAGGCAGAGGTTGCAGTGAACAGACATGGCCTCACTGCAATCCAGCATGGGCGACAGAGGGAGACTCCACCTCAAAAAAATAAAATAAATAAAAGTAAAAAAATAAAAACATCAATATACACACCTAGAGAGAGAGAGAGAGAGAAAAAAAAATCCTCATGTTCCCTAAATTAATCTCCTTTCCTGGGCACCCTATTCAATAAATGGTGCTGTGAAAATTGGACAGCCATATGCAGAAGGATGAAACTGGACCCCTATCACTCACCACATACCAAAGTTAACTCAAGGTGGATTAAAGACTTCAATGTATGACTTGAAGCTGTAAGAGTCCTAAAAGGAAATGTAGGAAAAATTCTTCTAGACATTGGCCTAGGCAAAGAATTTATGATAAAGACCCCAAAAGCAAATGCAACAAAATAAAAAATAGACAAATGAACCTCAACTAGAGTAAAATTCTTCTGCACAGCAAAACAAAACAACAACAACAACAAAAAAAAACAGAGTAAACAGAATCTACAAAAACTCAAGTAACTCAATTAGAAAAAAACAAATAACCCCATTGAAAAGAGGGCAAAGGATATGAACAGACATTTCTCAAAAGAAGACATACAAGCAGCCAACCAACATAGGAAAAAAGGCTTAACATCACTAATCATCAGAGAAATGCAATTAGAACCACAATGAGACACCATCTTACACCAGTCAGAATGGCTATTAATAAAAAGTCAAAAGACAACAGATGTTGGCAAAAATGCAGAGAAAAGGGAACACTTATATACTGTTGGTGGGAATGTAAGCTAGTACAATCTCCATGGAAAACAGTGTGAAAATTTCTCAAAGATCTAAAAATAGAACTACTATTTGACCCAGCAGTCCCAATACTGGGTATCTCCTCAGTGGTAAGAAATTATTATATCAAAAAGACGCCTGAACTCATGTGTTTATTGCAGCACTATTCACAATAGCAATGATATGGAACCAACCCAAGTGCCCATCTACAGATGTTAGATAAAGAAAATGTGATATATGTATATAATTGAGTGATGTTTGTAACCTACTCTGCCAATCTCTGTCTTTAACTTGGTTTATCAGACCACTTATATTTAATATATATGGTATATATATATACATCACAGAGATATCTCTCTCTTTCTGTGTGTGTGTGTGTGTGTAATGGAATACTATGCAGCCATTAAAAATAATGAAATTGTGTCTTTTGCAGCAATATATATGGAACTGGAGGCTATTATCCTAAGTGAAATAACTCAGAAATTGAAAATAAAATAGCATGTGTTCTCACTTACAAGTGCGAGGTAAACAATGAGTATACTTTGGACATAAAAATGGAAATAATAGACACTGAGGACTTCAAAAATGGGGAAGGTGTGAGGGTTGAAAACTTATCTATTGGGTGCAATGATCTCTATTTGGGTGATGGGTGTACTTGAAGCCCAAACGTCACCATTACACAATATATCCATGGAACAAACCTGTACCCTCTGAATCTACAATTAAAAAAAAAATCTCCTTTCCTGGATTCTCTTTCTGTCTGTCCAGTGTTAGAGAGGTCCATGCTCTGTCTTCATCCCTGCGTGGTCTTCTGGGGTCTCTTGGCTGTAATTATGACTTCCTAGTTGTTATCTCTGGCCTTGATTTCTTCCTTAAGCTCTAAATGCTTTTTAAAATTTTTTACTTAAAAATCTCTTCTTCAACACCTAATAAACATCCCTTAGTTTAAACATCTAAAACCAAGCAAGCCCTCCACGTGTACCCACTCACATACAGTTCCTCCTTCAACTGTCTTTCCCTCAGAAAATGGCACCACCATTCACCCAGCTCTTCAGGCATCAACCTCAGCATTATCATCTCACCTGGAATTCATCAGTTGGCCCTACCGGTGCTACCTTTGAGGAAAGCATGTATATATGTTGATTTCAGCTGCTTCTTGCCACCTGCATTCCTATCACTTTAATCCATATCTTTATCTCTTGCCTGGATCTTGCAGTAATTCCATTTACCACCACCTGCCTCAGGAGCCTGGACAAGCTTTTAAAATCTGCCCAGTGACATCCCACCGCACACGAAGGAAAGTTTATCGTGTTTCCTCAGATCCTCACATGGGTAACGCCTTCACTCCTTCTGCTCAAATGCTGGATCACCTTATCAAAAATGGCCTCATTATACCACTACCTTTCTTGCCACCGCCTTTTTCTGCTTTATCTTTCTTCACAGCAGTTATCGTGACCTGAAATTATAGTATTCATTTGTATACTTGTATATTGTCCGCCTATTTCTCCCCCTGGGTGTCAGAACACACATTCACCCTGCCCTGCCCCACTCCCAATACCTTTCTTTTTTTCAGAAACAGCAACTCCCAAAACTCTCTAACCCAGAAGGTGAAGTGCAGACCTAGAGAAGGCAGTGCATTGCTTGAAGCCATGGAAATCCCCTGTCCCATGTCTCGGTCAGAGACCTGTACAAAGTTCACAGAGTTTTTAAGACATACTAGAGATTAGAGTTTTCACCCACAATTGAGAACTGACAACTGAGACCTCAGAAGAGAGGAGCCGCGCTAATGAATGCCTGTCAGGAATGAAGAAAAGGCCTGCCATCTATAAATAGGAGAATGTGAGTCAAAGGTCACTTTATGCAGACTGTCTTTCAACTTCCACAGAGGAACTAGAATGGATTATTTCCCTAAGTGAGTGAATCTCTAGGTATGAAGGAGGCATGCTAGCTTTGATCCACCATGGCTCACAGAGGAGGATCTCAAATAAAATAAAGTATACAGTATTACTGCATGGCTTCTCACGACCCCAGGCCCAGTGTGTTTGGAAATATGAGAGAGAAGCTGGAGGGTTGTGTCTTCATGACACACGTGAGCTTGGAGGCCCTCAAGCATCTGGCTGTCCTCAGGTTTAGTCAGGGGAGGAACAACAGTTTTAAGTGGGTTTCCGTAGGTTCCACAGTAGAAGCCAGGACAGGGTGCATGTCATGTGGCTTTCGACATTCACAGCTAGCCAGCCTCTGGGCCATCTCTTTTTTGGGTGAGCAGAGTGTGGTTCTGACCCTTCTCGGAAGTTGTTAGGCATTCCAGGCTCAAGTAACCCACCAGTCTTTTAAATATAGATAGTACAAATCCAATAACACTCTTACATTTCAACATAGCATTGGCACCAAAACCCAGACTGCTGTAATAAAATCAAGTTACATCCGCCAGTTCTATATTTATGGACCACAGACTTTAGAAAATTTAGAGGACAATCTGGAAAGCAAAGCAAGAACATTTTATTTCAAAATAGGATTTGCTTGGGAGACTCCAGGTCCCCAAAAGAGAATTATCGTGGAGACCCTTACCAAGGCAGCCACACAAGCAGATCTAGAGTAGGTTTAGAGCCAAAATACACATTTTCCTGTTGTCAAATGATAAATCTGTATAAATCTTATCTTGTTCAACTAAGAAGTAAAAGCAACAGCCTGGGACTAGACCTCTGAAATTACGATGTTAGAGAGTCTAGTGATGGGATGAAGACTTAATTTCAGTTATGGCTTCAATATGGTTTGTCTCTACCAAAACTCATGCCGAAATCTGATCCCCAATATGGTGGTGTTGGGAGGCGGGGCCTAATGTGAAGAGTGTGGGTCATGGGGATGGATCCCTCTTTAATAACTTGGTGCTGTTCTCACGGTAGTGAGTGAGTTTTTGCTCTGGTGAGCCTGAAGTAGTTATCTTGAAAATTGATTCGTTCCCTGAGAATGTGTTGTTATAAAGACAGGGCTCTCCCTGAGTTCTCCTGAGTTCGGGACTCTACCTGAACTAATCACATTGGCCAGGGGAATAAAACCGTCTGGTTTGCTCAGGTCAAATATGGTCCACCCCAGATAGGATGTTAGACGGAATCCCATAGAAACTTCATTGTCTGTTTTACAATGGGGTATGAGTGGAATGGATAATGGGGTGTTTATTACAGCTATTGCTAGGCATATTACAGCTATTTTTACTAAAATAAAAATGATTTTTTTCTTCTGTGTGCTTTTACGATTTTCAATTTTGCTATAATGAACATATGTTTTGTAATAAAAAGAAGGAAATACAAAAGAAAATAAAATTAGAAATAGGATACATAGCAATGGAGAACAATGTTAAAACTAGGATGTGTTAGGCACAATTATATGCTAATAAAATTAGATAAGTGAAATGTGTGTATTTCTATTAAAATACAATATATTAATACTGAATCAAGGAAAAAGAGAACACCAAGAACTGAAAGAGAAAGTGGATAATTTACGAAAGAAACGTACTCGCTTCTCCTACCTACTCTATCCAGCAGAACTTGAAAATTGTCTTTAGATCTTCAAAAAGCAAATATAGTCTCTTAGTTACCAAACATGGTATTCTATCTGTAGTGGACATTTATTGTGTTTGTAACTCAAAAGTATCTTTTGAACGTCTTTCTATGTTTGGAGAATTTCCCATGTTTCAAATTCCTCTTCTCCAAGAGAGAAATCAGACCATGCTCTCCCAGACTCCCTTGCAGTCAGATACAGGCTTTGACCTGGGCTTTGCTAATGAGATGCATCTGCAACCAGACTTCAATTGCAAAGTAAAAACTGGGAGAAAGAGTACAAAGTGTGGATCAACTTTTGGCAAATATAGTGCCAGGGCCTCTGGCAACCTGCTTTCACCATAGGCCTCTGGAACCCGGCAGGAGGAGCCTCCTCAACCACCACAGACACTCAAGTGGGCAGGGAGCACTGCTTAGAGAAGAGGTAGAGGCAGCAAGCCAGCTGACGTGGAGCCCGAGGGTTTGATGTGGGAGCGTCTGCAGTGGAGCACCTCCAGGGATGGCCTGAAATGTATGCGTTTCATCTCCCAGGCTTGACTTGCTCCCATGGGAGACTTTAACCCTAGAGGAACTGTAGGGCCTGATCTTTCAGGGTGGTGTTGCCCATCAGACCAGGCTGATCTGACCTGAACACTCGTTGGTCTGCTGGCCTCTCCTCAGTCCCTAGCCGGGACCTCCTCGGTCCCACACCTGCTTGTAGGGCAGTCTCCGATGCCCTGGGGGCTGGCACCATAGCTTCTGTGCTGGTGGACTGTGCCTGATCGGGGAGAGCTCCAGCTGGGTGGCTCCATGGCCACACACCAGGCTACCCATTCCCTCCTCAGACTGAAGCTTCCTCCAGGCCCATAGCAACTCCCCACATCACTTTGCTGGCATGTGCCAACACTAATGGGAAGGGCTTCTTTCTTTGCCCTGTCAGCGGAGGGGAGTGCAATCCTCCCCGCTTCCCTTTGCAGACTGCCATTGCAGATGGAGCCTTGGTGGGCACAAGTTCAGAAGCCCCACCCCTGCCAGTGCCTGGTCCTGCACTAACACTGTGCAGAGAACAGCAGATCTTCCTCCACCCTGAACAATCACTCCTGTTTGTAGGGCATAGAGAAGGCACCCTGCACCAGCCAGCACCTCACACCAGACCCAGCACTACCTCCGGTGTGACCATACACAGTCTCCAGCAGGGCTCGCCCACTCCACTGTCCCCCAACCCGTCTGCATTGCCTCTGTCACTGTGGTGAACACCTGCAAGGAGGCAGGCACTTGGCACCCAATGGCGCTCTGCCACGGCGGCTGTGCCTCAACACACCACCCCACCACCAGCACACTGTATTCCATGCCTCAAAGAGCCAGAGAACAAAATCAGGGCCCAACGCAAGTCCTCCAGTTAACTAGAACATTGAGTTCTTTTATATCCTTGAGGGTTTTTTTGTCTAGATAGTTTATAATTCGTTGAGAAGGGGTGTTAAAATCTCCAACTATAAGTGTGACTTTGTCTATTTCTCCTCCCAGTTCTATCAGTTTTTGTTCCACATATTTTTCAGTTCTGTTGTTTGGTGCACACACTTTTAGGATTGCTATGTCTTTTTGGAGACGTAACCGTGTAAAATATCTCTGTCTCTGATGATTTTCTTTGCTGTGAAGTCTATTATACATGGTAATAATAAAACTAGTCCTCCTTTCTTTTGCTTAATGTTCAAGTGATATACCATTTTCCAATATTTTACTTTTAAGCGGTCTATATCATTATATTTTAAGTAAATTTTTTGTAGACAACCAAGTGGGTGATGTTTGTAACCTACTCTGCCAATCCCTGTCTTTAACTTGGTTTATCAGACCCCTTACATAGAATGTAATTATTGGTGCATTAAAACGTAACATTTATTTAATTTTTTGTTTATGTTTAGCCTCTCTTTTATTTCTGTAATTTCATGGCTTTCTGTGGATTACTTGAACATTTTTCAAACTATTTTGATACGTTTATAGTCTTTTTGGGTGTATTTCTTTCTCTTTTATGTGTAAGATATATGTGTATCATATATGTATCACTTATATATATATATATATATACATATATATATATATTTTTTTTTTGAGACAGTCTTGCTCTGTCTCCCAGGCTAGAGTGTAGTGGCATGATCTCAGCTCACTGCAACCTCTGCCACCCGGATTCAAGTGATTCTCCTACCTCAGCCTCCCGAGCAGCTGGAATTATAGGCACATGCCATCACACCTGGCTAATTTTGTATTTTTAGTAGAGATGGGGTTTTATCATGTTGGCCAGGCTGATCTTGAACTCCTGACCTCAAATTACCCGCCCACCTTGGCCTCCCACAGTGCTGGGATTACAGGTTTGAGCCCCACACCTGGCCCTTGCTCTAATAAATTTAGTGGTTTCTTTAATATTACATTACATGTATTTTTAGTAGAGATGGGGCTTCTCCATGTTGGTCAGGCTGGTCTCAAAATCCTAACCTCAGGTGATCCGCCCACCTCAGCCTCCCAAAGTGCTGGGATCACAGGTCATGAGGCACCGTGCCCAGCAGTTTCTCCCATATTTATAATGTAATTGGTCTTTTTCTACATTGCTATCAGATACATTATAATTTTCACTTCAATCATCAAGCACAATTTCAAAGTCTCCACAAAAAGGAAGGCCGATTGTGTTTACCAACATACTGGCTTATTATGGTTTATTTTCTGATGTTCCAAGTTTCCTTCTTTTTTTTTTTTTTTTTTTTT
>NW_016107761.1:891821-958874 GCF_001604975.1 Cebus imitator
CTAGGCTGGAGTGCAGTGACATAATATCGGCTCTCTGCAGCCTCCGCTTCTGGGGGTTCAAGCGATACCCCTGCCTCAGCCTCCCAAAATGCTAGGATTACAGGTGTGAGCCACTGTGCCTGGTCTAGATCTTTTATTATAATATTATAGTCTCACACATCTCTGAGGCTCTGTTCAAATTTTTCCCAGTCCATTTTCTCTCTGTCGCTCAGATTGGGTAATTTATATTATCTTCTAGTACATTGCTTTTTTTTCCCCATCTGTTCCCTGTTGAGTCCATCCACTGAGTTTTAAATTGTTATTTATTTATTTATTTATTTTGGGGTTCTAATTTTGCGTTTTGAGTTCCAAAATTTCTGTTTGGTTCTTCCTTACATCCTCTATTCTTTTGCTGACACTTTCTTTTTTTTCCATTTGTGTCAGCTCATTTAACCAATTGTATTATGATTGCTTTAAAATCATTATCAAATAACTCTAATATTTCTATCATCTTTATGCATATATATATATATATATATATATATATATATATATATAGAGAGAGAGAGAGAGAGAGAGAGAGATGGAGATTCTCTCTTGTTACATAGGCTAGAGTGCAATGGTGCGATCTCAGCCCACTGTAACCTCCACCTCCCGGGTTCAAGCCATTCTCCTGCCTCAGTCTCCTGAGTAGCTGGGATTACAGGCACCCTCCATTATGCCCAGCTAATTTTCTTATTTTTAGTAGTTTTGCCCAGGCTGGTCTCGAACTCGTGACCTCAGGTGATCCACCTGCCTTGGCCTCCCAAAGTGCTGGGATTACAGGTGTGGGCCACCACAACAGGCCTCTATGCTAATATCTATTGATTATCTCTTTTTGTTTCCTTTCAGTTTCAGATCTCCAGGGTTGTTGGTATAATGAGTGATTTTCATAGAAACCCGGGCATCTTTGTATTCTATTATGAGAACCTAGATCTTATTTAAGCCGTCTATTTTAGCTGGCTTTTTCAGGCACTTCTCCAGCAGAGTGGTGGCAGTCGGGAGCACCATCTTGGTGAAAGAGAAATTTGAGTTCCTCAATTGACCTCTGTTGACAACCCAGAGGACTCTTCATTCATGTTGGGCAAGGTTGGGGTTCCAGCCCCCGTTTGATGTCTATTAATACCTTTCTGTGTGAAGGGGTAGGACTTTCTGTCTGGAGGGGTAGGAGTGATTCCTCCCCACATGGCCTCCAAGACATTATGGCTGGGGGATGGTTTGCTCTTCTTACTACTGATTAATGCTGAAAGTCTTGACTCTCCCTCCACCGGCATCTCTAACAGGAGGGGATGGGGGCCTCTTTATTACCCAGTGGGGATGAAATTTCTGGCTTCCTACTTGGGCTTCTCTGATGCCGTGTGTGTGTGTGTGTGTGTGTGTGTGTGTGTGTGTGTGTGTGTGTGTGGTGGGAGGTTGTTTGCATGTCTCACTATGCGTTTCAAAGGTGGAAATCTAGGCTTTCCCATCAGCCTTTGCTGGCATGGATGGGACAGAAGCCACCATTTTTTCTGTGGTAGTTGGCTTGAGTAGAGTGACATTACAGGTTTTCTGTCTTGGTAGGCTGCTCTCTTCCTGCTTCTTTGGCTGGAGAGAGCAGGCTTCCCTTGGAGATCATATTGTCTGCATCTATTTCATTTCCGGGTTTCTGCATTCTTCAGCTCCATGACTGGGATATATGAGGCTAAAAGAAAACCCAGGCCATCTCATTCTGCAAGTCACAAAATCACTGCCTTCATAGCTCACTGCAGCCTTGAACTCTTGTGCTCAAGTAATCCTCCCACCTCAGTCTCAGCCTTCTGAGTAGATAGGATTAAATTATTTAAAATTTTTGTGGAGATGAGATCTCATTATGTTGCCCAGGCTATACAAATTGTGTGTGTATATATATATATATATATATATATATATATATATATATATAGAGAGAGAGAGAGAGAGAGAGGCTGAGTTTTGCTCTTATTGCCCAGGCTAGAGTGCAATTGTGCAATCTCAACTCACTGCAACCTCTGTCTCCTGGATTCAAGCAATTCTTCTGCCTCAGCCTCCCAAGTAGCTGGGATTATAGGCATGCTCTACCACACCCAGCTAATTTTGTATTTTTAGTAGAGACAGGGTTTCTCCTTGTTAGTCAGGCTTGTCTTGAACTCCTGACCTCAGGTGGTCTGCCCACCTCGGCCTCCCAAAGTGCTGGGATTACAGGCATGATCCACCATGCCCAGGCTGCAAATGACATTTTTAAAAAGAAAAACCATAGACCATGCTTGCTTATTAATACAGACTATACTCTTGAAGTACATATTCATAGAATTCAAGTGATGCCTGATCCATTCATCTGGGGATACACATGATGTCATATGAACATCAATAACCCGAATTTCCTGTTCTTGCCCCTCCCAAAAAGTTCACTTCAAGTGTTTTTGGAATTCCTTGAGGGGTAGATTTTCACAGGAAATAAATCATCCAGTCAGCTGTGGTTACTATGCAGCATCCACTGTGTTATTTTTCTTTTTCTCTTATTTCTCTGAGTTAATGTCTGTTATCTACAGAGGTATATGAGGGAGGCTTACCTTTGTTACTGCTGTTGCAGACTATCATAAGAATAGCAACGTCTATTTCAAAGATGCTGTTTCCAGATAATAAAAACATCTAATTTTCAAGATACTGAGGAGTTCTGCATAAAAGAAGCGTTTTCTGCTCAGCTTTGAGCCACCCTTGGGCTGTGAAGCAGTACTGCGTGTTCCCAGTGCCTTTACGTATGAATCAAATACTCCTACTAATACTCTGTGCCAGTCATTTGCCTGTTTGCAGGTCAGCTTCCTGGCTTCCTCTGTTCTGCTCTGTATCACAAGGAACTATGTTTCCCAAGGCTCTTTCCTTTCTGACTTCTGCAAAGATTCAGACAAGGGGAAGAGGGTGGAAGCAAAGAAACTAGGATGTTCCTTCTTTTCTCTCTCTGCTTCAAGGAGTACCTCCAAGGGCAGGAATATGTCCACAAATAGTTCTTTCTTCTAAGATCCCACGTTGCTGAGAAGGTCCAGAATGGTCCATCTTCTGTAGGTGGTACAACTCCTAGGCTCTGATAACACCCTTCTCTTTGTTCCTCTAAACTAAAGATTTGTAGTGGCTTTTTTCTGTTGATAATTTTAGGGCTGCCTCATTTTCCCTCCCCCACCCATTTAACTTCTCAGTTACTCTAATATCTATGTATCTAGTTAGATGTATTAAGTTTTCTCTGAAATACCTAGAGCTATTTGTGTTTTCTTGGGAAGGTTCCAACTGTTTTAGACTTCTAAAAGTGGCCAGGTACAGGGGCTCATTCCTGTAATCTCAGCACTTTGGGAAGCTAAGGTAGGTGGATCATTTGAGCCCAGGAGTTCGAGATCACCCTAGACAACATAGTGGAAGCTGGTCTCTACAAAGTAAACAAAAATTTAGCCTGGTGTGGTGGTGTGTACCTGTAGTCTCAGCTACTTGATGGGGCTGAGGTGGAAGGATTGTTTGAGCCCGGGAGATCAAGGATGCAGTGAGCTGTGACCATGCCACTGCACTGCAGCCCAAGTGACAGAGTGAGACCCCATCTCAAAACAAAGGGGACAATTTAAGTTTGTACAGCCAGGAGGTGGAGGCTGCAGTAAGCCAAGATTGCACCACTACACTCCAGCCTGGGTGACAGAACAAGACCCTGTGTATAAGAAAAAAAAAGAAAGAAAAGAAAAAAGAAAACAATAACACAAGTTGAATAACTTCAGCAAGAAAATTGAGGCCTCTGAGTAAACCAACACGAAGTGTAGGAACAACACATTAGTATGAGATCAACTTCCTCTTTCCACATCATACTAGTTGTTAGGTACGGGTTGTGTGGCTCAACCCTGTAGAAAACCATGCACATTTTAGTTTATGTAATTGTCAGTCCTTAAAGTTGTACAGTTTACAACATGGTCATCTGTATCTAACAACACTGAGTAGGTAGACATTGTCAAACCTCATTTATCTTAGGTATTAATATTTATCTATTAGTAGTATTAAAGTTGTTTTAAGTAAAAGAAAGAAAGAACAGTAGCCTAAAGAAAACAATTATTTTCTTATATGTAAAAGTTTGTAGAGATGCAGTCCAGAGCCAATATAGCCACTTTTCTCTACAATGTCCACAGCACCTAGACGCTGGATTCCTTCCAGCTCAAGAGCCTAACAGTTCCCGCAAGTGTGAACCTCATTCTTGTCAAGCTTAGCTTCGTAGAAGGAAACATCTTCCTTCTGGGCAGCAGAATAGAGGAAGGGCCAAACAAAACAAAACAACAGCAACAACAAATCACGCCAAGGCAATGGAAAAATACCAAGTGTCTCCTAAGGAAGAGTCTCAGTAGCTACTCTGACCCTCTGCTTACATCTTCTTGGCCAGCACTTTCAGGACTGGGTTAGTGGATTTAGATAGTTCCTTCTTTCATCTATGGTCATCTTTAACGGGGAGAGAATCAGTTACCATACACTGATACTAATGCTCTGACCTTAAACTTAAGAGACTTTAGAAGACTCAGGATGTTAAAGGCCCCTCGAAAGAAATAGATACCATACCAGAAACCTAGAAACATAGATTTTCAGTGCTAGATTTTATCGAGATGAAAAAATAGGTAAATATTACCCAGCTAGTTTAAAACTAATGTAGAACTGAAAATCAAGTTTTTCAACTCCTGGTTCAGTGATCTCTTCATGATAGGTTGCTTCACAGAAAAACTGTCTTCCTCCTGTGGCATATTAAACATGACTGCAAATTATTTGCAAATCCTCCCCTCAAGTGGTGGAGTTTATTTTAATCTCAGCTGGCCTTGGGACTTGCATTGACAAATAGAATATGACAGAAGTGATACTGTAGATCTTCCAAGCCTAAGTCTCCAGAGCCTTGCAGCATTTACTCTTGCTCTCTTAGAATGCAGCTGCCATGGGAACTAGCCCAAGCTAGCCTGCTAGAGGCCCCCATGGAGGAGATCTGAGGCACCTTGGCCAACAGCCTCAGTCAACCATGAACCATGTGAGTGAGACCATGCTGGAATAGGTAGCCCTGAACTGGCCTGTTATGTGAAAACAAACACAAATGAGCACAGAGGATACTTCAGCTGTTCCTAATTTGCCAATCCATAGAAAGGAGAGAATAATTTTTTTAAGGCACCAAATAAAGGGTTGTTTATTATGGAGCAATAAGTAACTGGTATGTTTCCTAACCCCTTAATCGTATTTCTTGTGTTCACAGAGGGAGAACCACACAGCTTGTCCTAATCTTTTGTTTCTCATTGTTCCAAGTGAGACGTTTAAACATAAGAATAAATGCTTGTTTCTCTAACTATTGAGTCTTGGGTGGTTTGTCACAAACAATTATTATGGTAGTATTTGACTAAGACCTTGGTTTTAGCAAGAGCTTATGTAAATTTTCTTGAGGAAACGTACATTGAATTGACACAACTTATTAGAGTCTCTGTGTTCAGAGTACTGCCTTCAACACCTGTTGGACTGGGAAGAAAAAAGTGACATGTACAGAATACCAAAAACAGGCTGGCGCAGTGGCTCACACCTGCAGTCCCAGCACTTTGGGAGGCCCAGGTGGGTGAATCACGAGGTCAGAAGTTTAACACCAGCCTGGCCAATATGGTGAAACCTCGTCTCTATTAAAAATAGTTCTTATTTTCCTCACAAAATTTCTGTAAAGATTGAAGGACAACATAGAAGCAAAACATTTAGCACATTCCTAGCACAAAGGAGGTGCTCAGTAAAAAGTGATTATTTTTATTATTACCAGTATTTTATTTGATACTCTTATGACATCAAACAAAAGCTCCTGGAATTAGAATAGACAGACAGGAGAATTAAGGCAAGCAGGAGGCAGTGTCCACAAAGATAAATGTGGTCCATGTGCCCCAGCTGTTAACACACCTCTTCTCTGTGCTTAGATCTGAGTGGAGGCTGCTGCACTCCCATGACCAGGTATGACTGCGCTGGTGATGACTCAGCATGGAGTAGGACTTGGGTGATAAGAGGAAGCCATGCTCCTGAGACAGCTCCCAGGATGGACGTTGCTTTGCCTTCAGGAGGCAGCTGAGTAGGGATTGGTGAACCTGATAGCTGTGCTGCCTCATCCCTGTGGGTGGCTCAGCTTCTCTGACAGGGAGAGAATCTGAGTCTAGGCTGCGGCGCTGTCCATAGGGTAATGTCACATAGCACATTCCTTTTTCAACTTTCTCTTATCTAATCTAAGTGCTCTACATTATCATTTTCCTAAGGAAACATCAGCTCAGAGGATTTGATTGGTAGAAAAGGTGTGAGGAAGGGAATATATGTGAAGGAACTAAAAGCCCATGGGTAGAGTGTTGGACTTTCTGGTGAAGTGAAGTTTGCAAAGGAGGCACCATCAGGATGTACCCACACAGACCAAACACCTCTAGAATCCTGAGTCATCATTTTCCCCTCACACTGATTCCTACCCCCACCCTTAACCATAATTCCATTGTTTCTATCACTGGCATCACTATTCCCTTAGTTATGCAGAAATGCAACGTGGAGCTCCTCTGTGGCTGTATGATAGACCCCTCCTCCACTCAGTCCATTGCCATGACTTTATTCCATACAATTTTTCTTTCTACGCACTTCCCTCCCATCTGCCATCCCCCTGGGCTGGTCTCTATCTTCATCATTCCTCCAACACCAAGCTAAGCACTCTGTTTCTTGTCTTTTATCCAATCAGTCCGGATCCCCAATACCACACCAGTGTTTCTTAGATATTATTGTGTCTTGTCACACCTTTCCTCAAAAGCTTTATTTTCCCCAATGCTTTCTTTTCTAATGTATGAAGTTCTGGCTTTTCTTTATGACTTTCATGACACCCCAACCATCTGGCCCCAGGGGGCAGAATGGCTTTATTCCACTTCTCCACACTCACCGTCATCCGGCAAGTACACCATGGCCCTAGCACAGTGCTCATGGAATCTGGAAATATCGCCAGGGAATCATTTACAAGACTATCCTAATAAATTACATTTTTTTTTTTCCTGGGATGGGGAAACAAGGGACAGAGTTGAAATACCTTCCCCCAGAAATGTGCTTGCCTCACTGAGACCACAGGTAAGGGCTTAACAGGATGTGAGGAAGAGCATTTCCGGCTTGGAATGCAGTTTATTTCTATTAACATTTAGAAAGCATCTTGGGTGGGCAGGAATGAAAACCAGACACTGTACCTGCCATGACAGCATTTCAATCAATAAGGAGATGAAGAGGCAAGCTACCAGTGTAACAGAAAGCAGAATGAAAGAAAGAAGGGCTCAGTAAAGCCTTGTTTTGTTTTGTAGAAAGCATGAGACCCTATGAGGTAGGCATAGGCAAGTATTACCTTCATTTTCCAGATGACAAAACTTGCTTACCTGCCTCAGAGTTTAAGTGGCTTGTTTATTGTCACAGAGCTAATAATTAGCAGATTAGGGTCTCCTTGCTGGGTGATCTTTCAAATGCATGACTCTGCCAGCAGCCAGCAGAGCTATGAAACACCGAGAGAAACAATTAAGCATGCTTGGGAACATTGTGAATGGGCATGGAGCTGGGAGGCCTTCTGGGAAAGGTGGCATTTGACCTGGGAATTGATGAATCCCAGAGAAACCGATCAGACAGGTGTGAAAACAAAATTAAAATGGGGACTGGGCCTGAAAATTCCCAGGCAAACAAAACCAAGGACCTTAAAAATTGCCGTATTCTTGCTAAAACTACAAACAGACGCGAAGCTTCACTTGGGTCATTTCTGATAAATGCTTATGATAGAAGTAAAACTTAACCCCAGCCAGTGATAAGGAGCTAACTAACATATGATTATCTGACTAGGAACTTTCCAAAAAGTTACCTTAAAAAAGGCAATTACACAACTGCAAAGCAATCAAATAATGTTTTATTTTGCTTCTATAACTTCCCAGTAAATGCATGCCTCTGACATTTTGTTGTTGCAGCACTAAACCGTTGTCGGTCTGGTGCTCCCCAATTCATGAATTGCTTCTTACTCAAACTCTAAAATTTTACCGTGCCTCATTATTTTTTTTAATATACAGAAGAAAAGAGAGAAGGAAGAATATTTTAGAAATAAAGGAGCTTCATGGGCAAAGTCACAGTGCAAGACAAGAGGAGACCAAGGGCAAGATTGCTTGGGAAGTGAAGACTCCCTTCATCAGCTCTCCTGAGAAGCTGAGATAAAGGGGGAGGAGAAGCCTGGGTGCCCTCCACTGATAAGCAGTCTCCACCCAGAGGCCAGTCCGGTGTGTCTGGGGACAGGGGAAAGAGCAGCAGAAGTGCCCCTTCTGTGGGGTGGGGGCAGAAGGGGGACAGTTTCCTGGAACCCCAGTTCTCCGAATCAGCACCTAGAGTGGAATCAGGCAGGATTCTGTGGCCACAGAGGACAGACAGATGGTAAGTCCCCTTTTGGAGTTGGAGGCCTAGGGTGGGGGGTAAGGGTGGCTGTATGCAAATATCCTGTCCCCACTGGAGGGGACGGACTGTGAGGCTTACAGAGTAGAAAGCGGGAGAGAGAGGGAGGTCATGTGAGAGGGAGTGAAAAATGGCACATCCAATGGACAGGTTCATTCTGAAACCCATCTGAGAACAGAGTCCCAATATAAAAATATGCGTGTGGGGGCAGGGCGGGCAGAGGGGGTATCAAAGTGACCTGATAAAACTCTCTTTAATGCACTGCTTCCTGAACCAGCTTCTCTCTCCTCCTTCTCCCTCCACTCACTTCAGGAGTGGGGGGACCAAAGTGAGGAAGAGCCCAGGGAACCCAACCAGGCAGGTGGAATGGGGACTCTCTGGAGCCAGGAAGTAAGTGGCCTCCTCTCCTGGGGCTGGAATACACTGATGTTGTCACTCTAGGCTCTAAATTCACACAAACACTCATCCCATAATGGTCTGCTTCGTCCTCATCCAAAACAGCTGATATTCCTTGTTTTCTCATCTCCCAGGCATTAAAGTGGACTGGCTTTAGAAAGACTTGGGAGAATTATTTCTGTATAAAGGGACTGTGGCACTAACAGATTCATTCTCTCTCCCCTCCTCTCCTCTTCTACCCATCCCTGTCTCTCAATCCTCTACCTTGTATCTTTCACCTCTTGGTTCCTCCCATAGATCTCTCCAGAAGAGAGGCTGCCTGTGGAAGGGAGCAGGCCATGGGCAGTGGCCAGGCGGGTGCTGACAGCTATCCTGCTTTTGGGCCTGCTCCTTTGTTCTTCTGTGCTTTTGTTCTACATCTTCCGGAACTGTGGCCCTCGTAAGCAAGCTCCCAGACCCCCTAACCTAGTCAGCCCTCCCCCAACCCTGGTGCCCAGTCCCTGCTCCTGGGACTTCAAGAAACTCACCTTGACCCTTGGGGTCCCCATGGTGCTTCCTCCTCCCTGCAGCCTAACCATTTCCGTTTCACCAACTCCTCCGTTAGTTGCTCACCTGATGTTCTTTGCCTAGCCCCTTGGGGTAGCCCGGGTCTCTTTCCCTCCTTTCCCAGCTCTGAGCTTTTCCCCACAGGCCCCTGTGAGACATCTGTGTGTTTGGACCTCCGCGATCATTATCTGGCCTCTGGGAATACCAGTGTGGCCCCCTGCACCGACTTCTTCAGCTTTGCCTGTGGAAGGGCCAAAGGGACCAATAATTCTTTTCAGGAGCTTGCCAAAAGGAACAAAAACCGACTTCGGAGAATCCTGGGTGAGCGAAGCAGGGTGGAAGATACTCTGTGCAAGCAGGTGACCCCGAACCCTGTGTAGTTCCAGGTGGGATAATAGGGTTGGATGATTGGAGATGATGGGGGAATAAATGAGGTAGGTTAGTGGGCGCTGTCTGGGTTTGCTCCTCTCTCACTGTTTCCTGCCACCTTAGGTACCCTTCTTCCATTTCTCTTGGTCTCTGTCTGCATTTTGTCTTCATCTAATTTCCATCTTCTTTCCTTCGCCATACATCCATAATTAATCCATTTTCTCCAGCTTGTCCCTTTCAGCAAGCTCCATCTTTGTTGCTTCCTCCAAATGTTCAGCTTCTATCCCATGCATAGTGTCTTCCTCCACCAGCATCTTCTCAGCACCTCCTGCATTTTAATTCTTTTCTCTGTCAGTCTTGTTCTCTAACCTCCGAAACCGCTAGTCTCCCGATGCCTCCTTGTGCATATTACCCTCTCCCTCTCACCATGCCGCAGCTCCCCCCTCTCACAATGATCTCTTGCTTCTTGCTTCTCCATCATAACATAGGACTGTGCCAAGCAAGGTGGCCTGGAAGAAGTAGGATCATAGAGATGGATGATTGGAGATGAGGGATGATGGTAGAATGAAAGAGGTAGGGTGGTGGGGTCACAAATGAGAGAGCACTTCATCACTGTGCAGAAGAGAAAAAATGGGGAAGCACAAAGGATATGCTGGAAGAAGAGGAGAGCTGAGTTAATTGGCAGTGGAAGTAAAGTTCCTGCAGATGAAGGCTGCAGAGGAAAACTGCCAGGACCGACAGGAAAACCAGAGGAGGAACTGAAACTGTGCAGGAGGTTGGAAGTGGGGCCCAGGAAGTTGGTGGATGCTGGTGAGGGTTTGGGAATAAGAACATATAAGATAGGCATGCATTTCCAGTGCAAGGGAACCTAAAGAATGTGTTGGCACTGTCCATTGGAATCTGGGAAAAATAAATGCATCCCTCTGCTCTCTGTTTTTGATGGGGAAAGAGTGGGAGGTGGACTCTCTTTGGGTAGATGGATACTTTCAGGGAAGGCACAGAGATAACAAGAAAAAACACGCTCAGGATAAATTCTATTGCCTACAATGGGATGAACAGATATTAGGGGGACTGAGGATTGAAAGAGTGTTAGGTATCAGAGGGTGGATGATTCAGAGAGACTTGCATTTGATTATTCTAATATGTGTGTTTGTTTCCTGGGATCAGTGGATGAGGAGTCCGGACTAGGGGAGTCCATCCCTGTTTCTTCTCTTTGCTAAACCTTTCCTTATGAGTTTTCTTCTCTCCAACTCCTTAAAGTTCTCTAGTTCCCTGAATTTCTCTAATTTCTTCAATCATTTCTTTCCTGCCTTCATTTCTGTCTTTTCTCCTTTGCTCATATCCCACTTACTGCTTTCTCCTTTCTTTCACATCTTTCCTTCTTGTTTTTCTTGCCCCACATTTCCTTCATTTTCCATAGCTCTTCTCCACTTTCCCTCTCCCTGCTTTCGTCTTTTCATCAAGTTGATCCATTCCAAATTGGGCATTCCTCTCATCTTTCTTATTTTCCTCATCTCTATTCCTCCCCCTCCTCCCATACTCTGTGTGAGTCTGTCTTTCCTGTAAATTTCCTGTCTCCCACCCTCCCTGTCTGCCACTATACCAGTTGCCACCCCTTTTACTCTCCTGCAGATGAAAAGAGTCAAACTCTGTAAAATATTTGAAAAGATTTATTCTGAGCCAAATATGAGTGACCGTGGCCTGTGATACCGCCTTCTGGAGATGCTGAGAACATGTACCCAAGGTGGTGGGGGCACAGTTTGGTTTATTATTATACATTTTAGAGAGGCATGAAACATCAATCAAATACATTTAAGAAATACATTGGTTTGGTTCAGAAAGGTGGAACAACTCTAAGGGGCGGGGTTGGCTTCCAGGCTGTAGGTGAACTTAAACATTTCCTGTTTGACAATTGGTTAGGTTTGTCTAAAGATCTGGGATAGACAGAAAGGGAATGTTGAGGTTAAGATAAAGATTGTGGAGAGTGGCTGCCCTTAGAGACAATTCGTGACAAACGTTTCCTCTTCAGATTTTAGTTAATCGAAAGATCTAGCTATGTTAATAGAGATTCTTTACAGATGCACATTTTCCCCTACAAAGAACAGCTTTGCAGGGCCATTTCAAAATATGGCAAAGAAATATGGTTTGGGGTAAAGTATTTTGATTTTCTTCTTCATCTCTTAATGTTATGCCAGAATCAGGTTGGAAAGTAAATCATGTTACATAGGGTTAAATAAAATCATAAGATTACACAGGATTTGTAGGGCATGACTCCCCAGATCCCTTATATAGGAATTTGAGCAAGATAAAAATATCAGAGTTTAGTCCTCACTCCCATGCTTCCTTTCTAGAGGCCCAGAATTCCCGGCACCCAGGCTCTGGGGAGGAGAAAGCCTTCCAGTTCTACAACTCCTGCATGGATACACATGCCATTGAAGCTGCGGGGGCTGGTCCCCTCAGACAAGTTATTGAGGAGGTGAGAAAAGTTGGAATATTAACTTTTCTGGATACATCACATATGGGACCAATGTGTGCTTGGGGCTGCCATTTTTTTTTCTAGAGGGTGGGTCTTCTTCCTAAGGCTCCCCAAGTTCTAGGAGGGAGATGGAGATGAAAATGATTATGTCAGCCAGGCGCGATGGCTCACGCCTGTAATCCTAGCACTTTGGGAGGCCGAGATAGGTGGATCACCTGAGATCAGGAGTTCAAGACCAGCCTGGCCATTATGGTGAAACCCCATCTTAAAAAAAAAGAAAAGAAAGAAAAGAAAATGGTTATGCCCTGTGAAAGTATAAGGACCTTGGAAGAAGTCAGAGAAACAAGGATAGGTGTGGCACCCTAGAGGAATCAAAGGGGTCAGACCAGAGGTCAGGCAGTAGCAGCTGCATAAAAGGAGATCAAGACAATGGGGGATGGGCCCCACCGATTCTTATGCTCAGCCCCCTCTCTCTCCTTTAAAGCTTGGAGGCTGGCGCATCTCTGGTAACTGGACTTCCTTAAACTTTAACCGAACGTTGAGACTTCTGATGAGTCAGTATGGCCATTTCCCTTTCTTCAGAGCCTACCTGGGACCTCATCCTGCCTTTCCGCACACACCAGTCATCCAGGTGAGGGATGTACTGGTGAGGACACTGTAGGACTTGACCTGCCTCCATCTCTAGCCAATCATCCCTCAGAGGAAGGTTGCAGGTTGGGGAGATAAGACACATGTGTGATATAGGAAACAACCCTACCTTAGGAGACATTATTGATATGAAAGTCAGGGACATTAGCTGGGGATGGGAGACGGAGCCGCAGTGCTGGAAGGATGGAAGTAGGCCTGGTCTTTCTTACTTAATCTGTATTAATCTCAGAGCTCCTTAACTAGCTCTCCTATCTCTAGGATTGCCCTCATTTTATTTACTCTTTATTTTTACCAGAGGGAACTTTTCTGAACCAAGGGCTAACTGACTATGCTACTGTCTGTGTTTAAGTGCTTGTCAGTGACCCAGTGGCTTGCCAGGTCATCAGAATCTTGTCCCTAATCTTTAGTAAAGCTTTGCAAGCACCTTGTGATCTGACCCCTACATACTTTTCCAGCTTATCTCCTGTACATTCCTTCTCTCCCTTACCCCCCAGCCAGGCTGACTCACTGCTAGTTCCAGGAATATTCCTCAGTTCTTTACATATGCTGCTCCCTGTGCCTGCAACCATCCCTCACACTCAACCTGGAAAACTTACATGTTTTTCAAATGTTGGCTTTATTATCTCTTCCAGGAAGTCTTCACCAACACCCTAGTTATGAGTTAGGTGAAGCCCATCTCTCCCTCCTCTCATTTCCTCATACTCTCAGCATGTATCACTCTGTGTTACATGAGCTTCCTCAGAACAGGATCATGCTTTATTCACCTTTGTTCCTCAGGACTTAGCACGGAGCCAGGCAGCTAGAGGCTTTTGCCAGGTATTTGTTGAGTGAGTAACTAAAGAAAAACATTGAATCTATCGCTATTGTGTCTAAACAATGTAATGCTATCTGTATATTTGAACCCTACTGTCAAAAGAGCTACAAAATTATCAGAGGACAAATACAAAAGAAGACTCGGTTATCATTATGAGGTATTCTAAAATTTAGTTCTAAACAGTGTGCTCAGGAGTTTAACTGATGTGGCTTTTGGGGACTGGTTAACTGGTTAAGGAAAGGCTCAGAGAGGAGAGAATGAGAGAAGGTGAGCTAAGCCAGCCTTGAAGCATGATTAATCCACACGGGAGGAGGTGAAGCTAAGGGACATTGGAAATCCTGAGCTAGGGGAAGAACCTGGAATGCTGTGATTCCTCTGTGGAGTCAATGAGGAGGCTGGTCTATTTAATTGAGGATTTGGAAGGAAGGGCGGGGTGTAGGAGGAGGTAAAAGTGAAGCTGAAGACATAAGGTTGAGTCTGATTCTTTCTAAGAAGATAGGCAGAGGTGATAACATTTGACATAATGATTTTTTAAAAAGATACTGAGGACATCCAACTGTTATGATAACTGTGCATAGAGCAAATATTTTGATGGTTGCGCATAAAGTCAGCAGTTTTGAAGGTCAATCTGGGGGTGCTGAGGAAACTAAATGAGCATTTTTGAGGCCCTGAGATAGTGGAAGAAATGGAAAGGAAGAGCCAGGCACAAGGATTTAGGATACTTCACCCTAGTGATGATAGTCCATGGTGTTCATAGAGGATTTGGTGACTGATTGGATATAAAGAAAGTGGGGGATTACACTATGATCCCATTGTTTCGATTTAGTATTAATGGGAGGAAGATGGTTATCATCAGTGTGAGTCTGGATAGTGTCTTGGGTTAAAAACAGGTAGGAAGAATGGACTACAGAAGAAGAACTCTAAAGACAGAGGGCAGAAGGGAGCCAGAGAAGAGTGAGTACAGTTGGAGAGATGGGAGCTAGACCAGTATGGTGGGCCACAAAGAAAAAAAAAGGAGCTTCAGGAAGGAGGGGTCAGCTCAGAGAACAAGGAATGAGAAGACACATTTGGAAACCTAGAGATACTTTCAAAACAGTTACAGAAGTGGACACAGACTGTACAGAACTTAGGAGGAAGGTAAGAGAGTGGAAACAATGGACATAGATGCCTTTTTATTCTTTGAACTTTGGACATACAATGTAGCAAGAGTCAAGTGAAAGGTTTTTTCAAGATGGAGGAAAAGTATATGGGCCAAGGTAAGAGTGGGACATTAAAATTGGAGAAGAAAAGGAAGAGTAGAAGCAAAGATCTTCAGAATAGAATCAAGGGCTCATCAGGGCCAGACTAAGGTGAAATATACAGGGTGCTTGCCTGGGTGCTAATTTAAAAAGGTCCACAAAACTCAGTATGATGATAAATACTGTAGTATTTTAATAAATATTCCTAAAACATCAAAATCAATGCAACAATCTGCGATGAACCAAATATCAAATTTTTCTTCATTATGAATTTATTTTGAAAAAAAATATGCTTTTTCCCCCAAAAATGGGACAAAATTCTATGTGAATATTTTTAAAAATACTAGTGATTTTTTTTTTTCAAAATGAATCAAAAATACATTGAGGACTTTTCTTGAACACATCATGATTCTTTTTGAAATTGACTAAAAGTACATTGTGTATTTTTTTCTAGGAAAAAAAGTCCATGATAAGCAAAGTTTTGAGATTTTATTTATCACACAATTTTGGTAGTAATTTTTATTTTAAAAAATCTTAAATATTTATCTTAATTACTGAATTTTTTAAAAGAGTTTATTTGTGCAAAGAATGATTCATGAATCGGGAAGCATCCTGAAGCAGTAGAGGTTCAGAGAGCTCCACCCAACAATGTAGGCAGGCAGTATGTACAAGAAGAGGAAGTGACACCCAGAAACAGCTTGATGGTTACAGGTGTTGCCTTTAATGGGCATGATCTGATCACTTGGCAGCCTGTGGTCGGCTGAGCTCAGCTGCTATGGCTGGCTGAGATGGAGCTACCTATTAGAAGAATATACTCCAAAGTTAGGTTGAAGTTTGATTACTGAGTTTTTTTGGTACCTCTTAGATTTTGTACGTGGGACAGGTTCCATACCTCACTTGCCCTGGCCCTGACCCCGATATGAGGAATAGCTCCTTTTAGGATGCTGATTATTATGCTTCTGCCTTGCTGGGCACACCCACACTGGTTGTAATACTCACCATCCCTTCCCATTTTCACAGCTGGGCTCTTCTTCTCCTGCCCCTCAACCGCTAATCCATCCCTTTCTTTGTACTCTTGCTTCTCCTCTGTTCAATCTTTATGTCGATCTCCCAAGGCCATCTCCCATGGTATATTCCCCACCTCCCCACACCTTCCCTCTCCATCCCCCATGCTCCCTGCTTCTCTCCAGTCTCTCTTGTGTCCAGATAGACCAGCCAGAATTTGATGTTCCCCTCAAGCAAGATCAGGAACAGAAGATCTATGCCCAGGTAAGATGGTGCATGGACAAAGGCCCTGCCCTCTGACGCCAGGAGAAAGGCAGGGGCCTCTGGCACCCGTAACTCATGTTTCCTTCCTCCAGATCTATCGGGAATACCTGACTTACCTGAGTCGACTGGGAACCCTGCTGGGAGGAGACCCAAACAAGGTGCAACAACACGCCTCCTTGTCCATCTCCATCACTTCGCAGCTATTCCAGTTTTTGAGGCCCCTGGAGCAGCGGCAGGCACAGGGCAAGGTCTTCCAGATGGTCACTATCGACCAGCTCAAGGTGCCTGGAACTGGGAACCAGAAGACTGTGGGCATGGGGACCCCCCTCCCAAATATTACCTCCTCTTCTCCTTCATCCTAGTGCCCTTAATTCCTTTTCATCCTGTCTCTGGCTCCATCCCCTTCCCCAATCAGCTCCTTCCCTTCTTTTTCTCACACCCAAAGGGAAGCCTTTTCCCCTTCCTTCTCTTCTCTTTTCCTATCCCCCCTCAGCTTTGTGTCCCTCCTCTAAGGAAATGGCTCCTGCCGTCGACTGGTTGTCCTGCTTGCAAGCGACATTCACACCGATGTCCCTGAGCCCCTCTCAGTTACTCATGGTCCATGACCTGGAGTATTTGAAAAACATGTCACAGCTGGTGGAGGATCTGCTGCTAAAGGACAGGTTCGCCCAGGTGGGATTGGGGAGATCATGGAAAGGGAGGAGAGCCTGAGCACCGTAGGTCTCAGGGGCAAAGGAGACCTTGGGGAGGCAGGCTGGTAAAGGACTCCTGAGAAGATAAGAGGAACTTGCTACCTGTGGTGGCAGAGAAGCATGGGGTGGGTGGCACAGAGAGGATGGAGGGATAGAGAAGGATGTGTCTTGGGGAGCATGGGTAAGGACGGATACACACGACATGAAGAATGTAGGGTCAACCAAGACGTAGGGTATGCTGAGAGTAGAACACCAGCCAGTAAAGAGCCTCTGAGCTGTAGAAGATGCTGGAAGACCCAGACACAGAGGACAGTTGAGTGCATGTATGTCTTTTTAGCAGCTAAGGACTGTGGGCAGGAGGAGGAGGCACATAAGAGAGGAGATGAAGGTGGTGAAGGCTGGGGATGCTTAGGGGAAGAAAGCAAGAGGAGGGGCCATTCCTCAGGTGTGGTGTGAGGATTCTGGAGCTCTTAGGGAAATAGTGTCTAAGCATTTCTGCTGGTATCAGGAACTCAAGGAGGGGTTGGGTTTGGGGACATGAAAGCGTGGCTTTTTATTGGGTTCTCTGCATCCCCTGATCCCTGGGTGGCTACCACCTGAAAGTAGTGCCTTTCTTCGAAGGGTTTGGACCCAAGACCCTTCTTCATGATGGCATCAGCATCTAGAAATTCCTTTTGAGGGAGGTAACTGCCCATTCGCAGAGAGTGAGCAGACTCACATAAGGGTGCAATGCAGCCCAGGTCGGAGCATTGCTGGTAGAGTAGAGAGGAGTCACAGAGCCCAGCTTACTTATGCTTATGAGACATGTCTGAGGATAACCTGAGATTTCCTGACTGTGGAAGTAAAATCTGTTTCATGACATGAATCCAGACTTCATCTAGCCCAGAGCTTCCTTTCCCTGTGATTTTGAAGGCTGCCTCTTCATCTAGTTCCTTTTACTAAGGAGCAAGATCCCACCCCAACCCACACCACAAAAAGCTCTTTCTGGCCTGGGTGCATGTTAAAACAGTTACTGATACAGAGGAGAAAGGGCTGCCTTGAGGAGTGTTCAAGGTGACTTATACAAGGGAGGCTTTTCGTGAGGCATCTCCAGATTCGTGGGGTATATGTGTGGGTCTCTTTTGTCTCCATAGGGACTTTCTGCAGAGCCACATGATCTTAGGGCTGGTGGGGACCCTTTCTCCAGCCCTGGATAGTCGATTCCAGGAGGCACGCAGAAAGCTCAGCCAGAAACTGCGGGAACTGACAGAGCAATCACCCATGGTGAGAAGAGGGGGGACTGTATTTGCCCAGATACTCGAAAGGAGCATCTACTCTTTTGAGGAGTAAATGTTGGCATCTCTGTCTCGGGGAGGGAGGGGGCATGATGGTAGATGCCCCCACATGTCTTGGCTTTCCATAGAAGCAGGCAAGTTGGACAGACAAAGTTTAACTTGAAAACCAAGATCCTACATGCCAGACCTTCAGGCACACGTCTCCCAGACTGACCACCTCTCTGGCTTCTTGCTGGGTGTTTGAGCTCAAATATAAAACTCTGAAATTATCAAGAACTGCCCTTTCTTTGTCATAACACTTACACTATTTGCTCAGGATAACTTGGACATAGAACTTAACGACGTATTGGGATGAGAGAGAAATATGTTAAGCAGTGGTCTGTCTTCTGTCTAGTTGATTTCATGTTCAAATGTGCTTCACAAAGAGCTGATCTCTGACATCCAGTGTGGTCCACTGGGCCACATGTAGGCTTCATGGCACAGATGTGGATATATCAGAGGAGGGGCCTGGGTAGAAAACGCATTTCACTAACCAGAGTCTACTTATTACTTAAGACGCAGAGATGCTCCTTTGTGAAGAATCTTGAAATCCCAAGTTGGATATATCCAAATGTAAGCAGAAGAGTCTAGTATATTGGATATGTCCCAGCTATTTCTTACATGCCTGGATTTGGCTGGAAATGCCTGTTTTTAGATTCTCCACAGAAAGGGTTTCTGAACTGCAGCATACACACATCAGTTTAACTCTGTAAGTTGAAAGCACACATTGACAACCATTCCGTTAGATAGCTCCGTTTTCGTTTTAGAGCCAGATATTTCTCGTTACAGCATATACTCCCATTCACTCTGGAATATCCAAACGCTGCTCCTAGAAGAAAGGTATTTCTAACTTGCTGAATCTAAACATAGATGCAACTCCCTAAGGTGAACGAACACACAGCAGAGCAGTTTCAAAGATACGTTTCTTCTGTGTTTTAGATGCAGTCTTACTGCTATTTCTTATATGCCTGGATTTGGCTGGAAATGTCTGTTTTTAGATTCTCCACAGAAAGGGTTTCTGAACTGCTGCATGCACACATCAGTTTAACTCTGTAAGTTGAAGGCCTTAGTTTAGTCTTAAAAATCACTGGATTTTTTTTTTTCTTAGTAGTGATGTTGGGTACCAGCCCCAATCCCATACGTGGGTGCCCTTAGTCCCCGCGGTGACGAGGGATTGAGAAAAGGAAATAAAGACAGACACAAGAGTAGAAGTTACAGCATGGGTCCAGGGGACCAACACAAGTGTGGGAAACGCGTTGGCCCCGAGCTCTGGGCTCCAGACACTTTTTATTATGTGCATAATCTCATTGATCTTATGGGCGTGGAAGGGGAGGGTAAAGGGGTAGGTAAGACAGCTGGGCAGAGAGCACTTGAGATCCTTCTAAGGCGTGCTAAACTAGTACTCAGAGTTTATCCCCGATTGTTATCAGGGTGCGGCTGCATTGGAAGTGTAGCGGATGAGTAGCCACCTGGTCTGACCACACCCAATGCATCAAGGGGCTTTTATCTCCAGAGCATTGAGGACGTGGAGCAATTAAAATCACTCCATATTCCGAGAACCTAGGCAGAGCCTGAGCTGTTCCGTGATCTCTTCCCTGCAAGGCTTTTCACCTCCATGCCAGCTCCCATCTGCAAAGACCCTCCCAGATCTTGTGAGTAGAGGTCACCTCCCTTCTCAGAGATCTTTGCATAAGCCCTCTTTACAAGGCCCTCCTGCAGTCTCCATGTTGAGAAGGCATTCATGGGACGAGAGCAGTATTACCTGCTCTGCAACCACCCCGAGGTGTTCCCGGTGTTACTGCGCTCTCGAGTGGTCTTTACCTCAGGCCTCCTGTTGCCGCTTGATTTCTAATTAACTGCACCAATGATATAGTTTAGCTCAGTGTATAAACTTCAGCGTGCTCTGAGCCAAGCAAGCTTATAATTATTTAGCTAGAATTAACATGGGTCTCCCCCTGTCCATCTTGACCCACATTTGGGGGCCATTTCTCTGCCTTGGAGAAACTCTCTGCTTTGCCAACCTAAAATTGCTGTGGAATTCAGAGAAGGAAAAGGTATTCACAGGGACTGGAATGTAGTTACTGCTTATCAAGGGCTTATAATGTACTAGACACTTTTGAAATCCTTTAGATCTATCAGCTGATTTAATCTTTACAATTCCACGAAGTACCTTTTTGTTCCTATTTTAAAGATGAGGAAACAGAGGCGCTAAAGTTAAGGAAATTGCTCAGGTATGATGGTAAGTTAATAGAGTGAGGATTTGAACCCTGGCAGTCTGGCTCCAGGGTCTGTGTTGTTTACTCATTGTGCTAAAAATGCAGTCCTCCTGAGGAGCGCCACTTGGGTTGTAGAGTCCCCAAGAAGCTTCTGCCCAGCTTTTTTCTTGATTCAGGTGAAGCAGAGCAGAGCCCCAAGTTTTCTTGGTTGGGATTGCTACAAAATCCCTGACAATAAACAGCTACCTATAAATGTCAGCACTATGGCCTCATGGCACTTCTTGGAGGCTGTAAAGTGCTCATGTTGAGGCTCAGGCTTAAAGAATGCAGAAGGCTGGCCAGGCACAGTGGTTCACACCTGTAATCCCAGCACTTTGGGAGGCCAAGACGGGTGGATCATGAGGTCAGGAGTTCGAGACCAGCTTACTCAACGTGGCGAAATCCCATCTCTACTAAAAATACAAAAAATTAGCCGGGCGTGGTGGTCGGTGCCTGTAATCTTAGCTACTCAGGAGCCAGAGGCAGGATAATCACTTTCACTTGGGAGGTGGAGGTTGCAGTGAGCTGAGATTATGCCACTACACTCCAGCCTGGGTGACAAGAGTGAAACTCCACATCAAAAAAAAAAAAAAAAAAAGAAGAATGCAGAAGGCTTAGATGTCCTGAAGCTGTTATCTTTTCCACTAGGGCACATAATTGTCCTTAGGCTTAAAAGCTGAATTAATCTGTGACAACAAATAGTTGTGTAACCTTGGGGAAGCCACTTCCCCTTTCTGGAACAACAGTATAAAATATGACACTTAATAATAATGATGATAGCTGATACACATGGGGTAGTCACTGTCTGTCAGCACTTAGTGCAGGTTATTTCATTTAAACCTTCCAAAAACACTTCGCGGTTTTTAATGCCCATTTTGCAGCTGCAGAAATAGGCTCGGAAAGGTCCAGAAACTTTCCCAACACCACACAGCTCACAAGTAAATGAACAGACTCCAAAACAGATGTTTTGGCTCATAAAGTCATGTTTTTAACCACACAGTGTACAGGATTGAGAAATAAGTAGGTGCTACAAATAAAGGTTAGAAAACTTGTTTGTAAAGGGCAAGATAGTAAATATTGACTTTGTGATCCATAAATGGTTGGCGTTACGGCTACTCAGCTCTGTCCCTGTAGTGCAAAAACAGCTGTAACCGAAGTAAATGGATGCGTATGGCTGTGTTCCCAGGGGATCCTGGTTTAGACAGCAGATATTCTTGGAGTTCCCAAGAGGGAGAGATCAGGGAGCATTTGAAGGATCAGTAGCATCTCTCTGCAGTAGGCAGAACTGGCAAAATGTCTAGAGAGAGGAAGGAGTTTTCTGGCAAAGAAAGAGGCATCATCTCATGAGGACAGGGCAGGAGGGAGGCTGGCTAAAACTTGGTGCAGTGTGAGGGATCCTCCTGGTGGCTTTGGCTGGGAGGAGAAGACTAGGCAGGCAGCGTCCACTGATGCCCCCGGAGCGTGCTCGCGGTGTTTGATTATCAGCAAGGAAGCCAGGGCACCTGGAGCAGAGTGACTCTGACAATAGTGGGGAGGGAATCAGAGCGGGAGGGAGAGAACCATACAGCTACCTATAAATGTCAGCACCATGGCTTCATGGCACTTCCTGGAGGCTGTAGAGTGCTCATGTTGAGGCTCAGGCTTAAAAAATGCAGAAGGCTGGCAGGGAGCGGTGGTTCACTCCTGTAATCCTAGGAGTCAGGTGGGCCACTGTAAGGACCTTTGCTTCTGTCTGTATGAAATAGGGACATGCAAGTTTGGGTGTGGTGGCTCACGCCTGTAATCCCAGCACTTTGGGAGTCCAAGATGGATGGATCATGAGGTCAGAAGTTCAAGACCAGCCTGACCAACATGGCGCAACCCCGTCTCTACTAAAAATACAAAACTTAGCTGGGTGTGGTGGCGTGTACCTGTAATCTCAGCTATTCGGGAAGCTGAGGCAGGAGAATTGTTTGAACGCAGGAGGCAGAGGTTGCAGTAAGCTGAGATCCCACCATTGCTCTCCAGCCTGGGCAACAGGGCAAGACTCCATCTAAATAAATAAATAGGGACATGCAGAGGGATTTATCTCATTTATGTTTTAAAAGAACATATTTTAAGGTTAGCAACGAGATAGCCTGATGATGAGTGATGTTTAAGAGGAAGAATGGAATCAAAGACATCACCTAGAGGTTGGCCTTGATATGATCATAATGTTTGGTTCTATGCAGTGGCCATTAATTACCGACTTCTGATCATATTCTTCTGAATGAATTATAAATTTATAGTGCCCTTATACAGAAAGATTTCTAAATCTCATTATTGGACCATCTTTGGATGATTAATTTTGAATAGAGTTACAGTCAATGAAAATGGCTGTTAAGTCAGGTTTTCTTTTATGAAACTTGGGAAGATGGGTTTTGAGAAGTAACAGCAGAAGTTCACATTTGTGATGATTAAATGTGAATGATTTATATTCAGCCCAGCATCTCAATTTATTCAGGTCTTCCCACTTTGGATCATTTGCAGTTTTATTCAGTGTGTCTTCATCCAGACCACTGTTAAAAGATCCTGAAGGGAGAAGGACATCAGGTCAGGTTTTTGAAGACCTAGCTACAGATTTATCCATTCATTTATGTAACAAACATTTATTGAGCACCTACTGTATTCCGGGTACTTCTCTAGGCACTTGGAATGCAGCAGTGAACAAAACAGTCAAATAAATAACCCTGCCTTCAGCCACATATCCTGGTGAAGGAAGAAAGACAATAAACTAACAAAATAATAAAATATGTTAGGTGGTGTTATGAAGAAAAGCAAAACAGGAAATGAGAAAAAGAAATGCTAAGCAAGGATTAATTAGAATTCTTAGTAAGAATGTCAGGGGAGGTCAAGTTAGCTTGAAATCATTCACCATTGTGTTTACCTATGTTGCAGCCGGATGCGACTCCACCCAAATTGCACTCTCATTCATCATCAGTTTCTCTAATTCACTAGGACTCAAATCTGTGTGTTTTCCAAGCCTTGCAAAACCAAGATAATGCCAACAGAGTGGGGTAGTGCCGTAGAGTACTTAGGGTATTACTTCCCCTGATCCCAAACCTTTGAGGAAAGTAGGCTAGGTATTGTTTTCATTTTGACAGCTGGTGTAGTGGAAGCACAGGGGTTTAAGTTAATAACTCAAACTTAGTAAGTACTAATACTCTATTCAGCGGTAGGATGGTAGTGGTGCTTGAGGATGAATTTTGTCTCTAGATGTGTTTCATTAGCCTGTAGAGTCTTTTGCAAACTTCGAATTAATCTCCAACATTCAAAAATTCAGATATGACATGCCAGTATTCAGGTTTCCAGCCTGTGGGGTGTGTGTGTGTGTGTGTGTGTGTGTGCATCTGTGTGTCTGTGAAGCTTGGGAAGCACTGGGCTAGCCTTCTCCTGTGGTGACAACTGACTGTCACTACATGGCATAGCTCGATTCGAGCTGGGTGTGCTCTCCAGGAGGCTGTAGCCCCACTGTGCCCCGTGGCTCTGATGTTGCATTGCAATTCTCTGTTATGCTTCTGCATGGCCCCTATTGGATGGAGTCTGTGGCTTCTGGCCTATCATACACCTAGTTTCATAAGCCTTTTAACCAAAGGAATTTTTATTATTTTGGCATTATTTTTCTTCATTGATTCTATCCTAGCTCTTAGCATTTACATATTATTTTCCAAGTGTTCAAAAACTGTTTAATGATTCGTTCTACAATTGTGTTTAGAAATTAACATTAAAGATTCCTGGTTGGCCTGTAATCCCTAAAATTTCCTTTCATCCTAATCCTATAGAAGTTGGGTCAATTTTTTGCTTCCCTCCAGACTCTTAGAATTTGTCCTGGTTTCTGTCATTCCTCAAATATTATTTGTGGTTCTGAGGTTATACATGCAACTTTCTTTGGTGCCCTAAAATGAGTCCACTGAGTTTCATTAACTTGGGTTTGAAGTATTTATTCTATTGTTTATATTTTGGAGACTTTCTTTTCTAATTCTAATTCTCTCCCACCCCATCTCTAGCTCTCCCTTTGCAGACAGTGTGGTACGCACTACCATTCCACATCTCGAGAGACAGCTGTAGTGGTCTGAGGTGGCGTTTGCCACCTCTGATAGTCAGGTCCCACGGCAAGGCACGTAGGAGAAATGATCAGCCTCCAGCAAAGGGCATCAGGAAACAAATCAAGAACCAGGAGGGGTGAAAAGGGCAGGCCAATCCACACCTCCAAGCTCAAGTGGGCTCCTTGCTGATGCTGGTTGCTCCTCCAGGTGTAACAACTGTCTGATAAGAGGTATTCCTGGGGCCAAGGTTGTTCAGCAGAATGTGGCCGGCAGACTCTCAACTTGGCCCCATAATTGCTTTCAGATCCAGATTTCCTTTCAGTTCCTGTTTGCTCCTCGCATTTGTGTTTCAGAGCTCCAACTAACACAGCATGAGAAGAATCTGAGCCTCTTCTCTTTATAAGAAACAAGGTTGGTCAAGTGCGGTGGCTCATGCCGGTAATCCCAGCACTTTAGGAGGCCAAGGCGGGTGGATCGCTTGAGCCCAGGAATTTGAGGCCAGCCTGGCCAACGTGGTGAAACTCCATCTCAGGAGATACACACTTGTAATCCCAGCTACTTGGGAGACTGAAGCAGGAGACTCACTTGAGCCACGAGGTGGAGGTTGCAGTGAGCCAAGATCGCACCAGTGCACTCCAGCCTGGGTCACAGAGCAAGACTCTGTTACACACACAAAAAAAAGACAAGGTTAGCAGACCTCAAGGTGCAATTGAACACAAATGTGGGCAGCCAGGCCTGCAGCCACCTCCAAAATGATACCCTCTTCAACTGGTGGGTTCAGGAGTTTCTTCAGTGACTAACCAGACTGACTTGTTCTGTTTCCTCTAGTGGGATGTCCGTAAACTCCCTCCATCCCCAGGACCAGCCTAGCTCCTGCAGGTCCTGCAGAAAGAGTAGCAGTGGCAGCCTTCCTACCTTCCCTGTGGGCAGATCTTTGGGAAGTAAACAAATCACAGGAATAAAGTTTTGAGGCTTGATCCTGCCTAACCCAAATTAGCATATTAGCTGTTTTGTATCAGTTCCAGCTCAGCTTTCCCTTAGGCCAGCTACCTCCTCCTGTCCCTGGGGTCCTCAAGTGTGCATCTCCATCCACCCCGTGTCATCTCTGGGTTTACTCCTTTGTCAGGTCATAAAAGCCATTCAAGCCCATAGCCAAGACCTTCTCAGCACCTGTCTCTTATATTTCTCATTCTCGAGGTCCTCAGCTGGCACTGCCCTCTTGGATGTTTGTCCACGGCTTCCTGCCTCTGCAGCAAAAGCCCTCCACCTTCCCATTCTATTCTTTCCTCTGATTTGGCTGAAAGTCTTCTAGCTCTCTGAACTTATGCACTTAGTCTTGTCTTGTGTCCTCTTCTCCAAGCTAACAATATGGCATCTAAAATCCTAAAACCTGGTTCTACTCTGACAATTTTCTTCTTTATAAGAGGCTACAGTATGATACACAGTGCCCGCCTGGAGAGAGGGTAAGGGTGATGGTAAAGGACAGAATTTCCATCTCCAATCTCCATTTTGAGCAAAGAAGCATGGAGGATGGGAGTCATTGCTGGGACCCCAGAATAGAGTGTTCGGGGGTGAACAGGGGGAACATAAGACTGCTGAAGTATGAGGTTTGGGTTCTCATCTTCTTTCCAGTAGCCTTTTGGTCCCCCAGAATGATGCCTCCTAGAGGCCTTGCTGTCAAACTCAATAGGCAATAGCATGAAAGATTTGCTTAACCAGGCTCATGAGATCAGTTCTGAATGAAGATGTTCTTTTGTACTGAGCGGTGATGTGTGTCACCCTAAGGGATAGTAATGTAAAATGAAACCCAGAAGGTCTGGTCAAAACAGCACCCTCTGGGAATGAAGATCTAGTGAAGACTGGGGAGACAAATGCGGAAGAGCTCTGAACGGGACCACTCATTCTAGCTTTGTCTCCATAGCCTGCCCGCCCACGATGGATGAAGTGCGTGGAGGAGACCAGCACCTTCTTCCAGCCCACGCTGGCAGCTCTGTTTGTTCATGAGGCCTTTGGCCCGAGCACCCGAAGTGCTGTATGTGAGAGCTCTTCCCAGCCCACATCCCTCCACCCCTTCCCACCCAACCCAGCCTGCCCTCATTCTATGAACTTTGCCTTTCTCAGTGGTATGTGTGGTTGGGGAATTGGGCAGTCAGAGAGAGAAGGGCCACTGAGAGAGGGAACCCAAAGACCTGCTCCATCCCTGGGGTGGAAACAGTTCAGCTTCTGGACATGAAGTCTTGAGAGCATGCTGTCACTTAGACAAGTCACCCAACATTCCCTGTCTTGCATTTCTTCAACCATCAGATGAGAAAATCAAACACTATGATCTCTAAGCCTCCTCCCTGTGATATCTAAGATTTTTTTTAACAACACATGACATGACATCAGAACGGGATGACATAATCTCGAAGAGGGCAAATAAATCACCACTGAAAACTTCCTGAGTACCTACCACGTGGGACTCCCTCAAGCACTTTGCATGAACTACTTTATTTAGTTCCTATGATCCTGATTTTGTAGAAGAGAGAACTGAAGCAAAAACAGGTTAAGTGACTTGCCCAAGGTCACACACAGTTACCAAAAAGCAGAGACAGGATTTGAACTCAGGCATTCCGATGCCAGAGCACAAGCTCTTGATAATGCCTTTCATTTTCCTCCAAGGAAGGATTTCCATGAGGTGGTAGGTGGCTGGGGAAGCAGTGACTACACACTCAGGTTGTGAAGCTGGGGAGACTTGCTGGGAAGCTGAAGAGCTCGGGAGGATGGGGAGAGGGAGTGGATGCTTTAAAAAAGAAAGTGTGAGGACAAGAGCCCTGAGCCAGAGAAGAAAATGACAGCCCTCTCCTCCTTCTGCTTTCTGAGAGGTGTTCCTGCCCCCAGGAGTAAGAACACCATCTTTCTCCTTCATCAGGCTATTTCCCCATGGAAAGGAACTATCTCTCTCATGGCCTCACGGATGGCCAGCCCCACCTTCCCGTGGTGGGCTTGGCACTGCCCTCCTCTCTCCACCGATCCTCTGCCCGCTGGAGGTTTATGGCCATCTAGGAATGATCCTTTCCACATCTCTTTCTGAGCTCTTGCCTCTTCTCTAGCTGCAGCTCCAGCAAGGGCAGCTCCTTGAGGCCAAAGCCTTTTCCAAGGGTCAGAAGCTGTGGGCAGGGCCAGGCTGAGACCTCTCCTGATCCTGTCCCCTTATCCCCGGACCTCACTCTCACAGGCCATGGAATTATTCACTGTGATCCGAGATACCCTGATCACTCGCCTCAGAAAGCTTCCCTGGATGAATAAGGAGACTCAGAACATGGCCCAGGACAAGGTCAGGCCAGGTGTCCTGGCTGGTGTGGGAGCCTGTTGGGGGAATGGAGTATTGGACCAAGCCAGTCGGGGGCTGGAAGCAAGAGCCAAAGGTCTCCCCGGCACACAATAAGTAAGGAAGCCACTGTGCTGCGTGCACATCCTGGCAACAATGTGAGAGGCTGGGACAGGGCAACGAGCAGGAGAAATTCCCTCTGGTAGACTCAGAGTAGCTGGATTCCTACCCCCTTCTGTGTCTCTCTCCAGGTCGCTCAACTGCGGGTGGAGATGGGGGCTTCGGAATGGACCCTGAAGCCAGAGCTGGCCCAACAAGAATACAGCGATGTGGGTGCCTGTGCTGTCCAGCTCCTTCTCAGTCCTTGACTTCTCACTTCTGTGATCCTCCTGAGTCTTTGTCAGACAATCAGTTTCCCTGGGTGACTCAGCTCTGTCCTTGCCCTGATGCTGGCTGGTGTTCATGGGGAGATATCCACACCATAGGTCTTGCTGGCAGAAGAGCAGAATCTTTCCAGGTCCCAATGTGTGTGCCCACAGGCATGCATGCATCCTGTGACTGGCCTGGGCATGTTCATCTGTGTGCTGATATGTGTAAAGCCTGTGTGCTGTGTGGTGATGCCACTGGGCTGCTGTCCCCTGATCTCTGGATGCCTGTGTATCAGGGTTGTCTGTTTAGGGTCAAATGGACCCACTGGTGTATGTCAGCGCACATCTGTATAAGTCTCTGTGTGCCCAAGTCACCTCCGGCCTCTTCCCCAGATACAACTTGGACCCAGCTTCCTGCAGTCTGTCCTGAGCTGCGTTCGGTCCCTCCGAGCTAGAATTGTCCAGAGCTTCTTGCGGCCTTTCCCTCCGCACAGGTATGAGAGCAGGGAAGACTCGGGCGCTCCATCCCAGAGAGATCCATCCATGATTGGCAGGAAAGGAAGGCAGGGCTCAGGGCAGGCAGCACGAGCAGTAATGGTAGTTGGGACTGCGTGTGCCTCGGGGTGGCAGGGCAATACGTGGTGGGGGCTGCAATTCATATGTGCTCTTCCCGCAGGTGGCAAGTGTCCCCCTGGGAGGTCAGTGCTTACTATTCAACATCTGACCATGTGGTAGTTTTTCCAGCTGGACTCCTCCAACCCCCATTCTTCCACCCTGGCTACCCCAGGTATGGGTCACTCTGTGAGGGTAGGCAGGGGGTTTCCCAGGAGGGGCTGACAGCTGTTGGGATGGATGGGAGTTACAGTTGGAGAATTGGGGTCAAAAATGCTGAAAGAGTCTGGGGATCAAACAAGCTCTTATCTCCCCAGAGCCGTGAACTTTGGCGCTGCTGGCAGCATCATGGCCCACGAGCTGTTGCACATCTTCTACCAGCTCTGTGGGTAACAGGGGCCACTGGGAGGTGGGATTCTAGGGAACCCAAGGAAAGACCACAGGGGAGGTCTGCAGGGAAAGGAAGGTTATTTGAGGGTTTGAGGTGGGGCAGTCTTGGAAACTTTGCCATACTCCTGGGAGCCGGGTCAGTCTGTGGTACCCTCCCCCACCATCCTCATCTCTGCGGCACCAACCAACCCTCAACCGGGTGTTCTCTTGTCCCATTTTCAACAGTGCTGCCTGGGGGCTGCCTGGGCTGTGACACTCATGCCCTCCAGGAAGCTCTCCTGTGCCTGGAGCGCCATTATGCTGCCTTTCCATTACCCAGAGGAAGCTCCTTCAATGACTCCCTCACGTTGTTGGAGAATGCTGCAGATGCTGGGGGGCTAGCCATTGCGCTGCAGGTATGCCAGTGTCAGAGGCTGCTATGTACGTGTACTGGCAGACTAGAAAACATGTCTTTGAGTTTTCCTTCCACCATTCCTTATGCGAGTCCAGTCACATGGCTTTCTGCCCTTCACATCCCCCTGAACAGATGGCAACTTGGGGATCACCCCCCAATTCCAGCCATCCTCAGTTTTTAGGACATCTATAGGTCTTCTGGGAAGTACTCTTCCTTCTGGCTCAGATCAACTTGTCAGTGCAGAACCAGTGAGCCAGGGCCATGGGTTCAGCTACTGTGTGGAGGGACTTTCAAATGGCCACAGGTCTAGAGCCTAAGGGCCCCTCTCCACCCCACTCCTACCCAGGCATACAACAAGAGGCTGTTATGGCACCATGGGGAGACCGTCCTGCCCAGCCTGGACCTCACCCCCCAGCAGATCTTCTTCCGAAGCTATGCCCAGGTAGGTGGCAGCCACCTCCCGCCACAACTTGCTTTATGTCAGATGAACGCCTTATTCCGGAAGCTCATGGAAACTCCCCTCCTCAGACACCCCTCCCCCAAATACCCCAGACCCTCTGCCGCAGACATCCTCACTGTCATCCTTTCTCATCCCTCCCTGCTCCTTGGAATCACCACCCAGATGACTACAGGTTCTTCTACCAAATTCAGCACCCCCACAATTCAAAATGTAGAAAAATCTCTATTCCCAGGTTCCTCCAGGAGAGGAGACCAACTTTTTCTTCTCTCATGCTCCCAAAATACAGATGTCTTAAAAATGAGCCTGTGACTGGGCACAGTGGCTCACGCCTGTAATCCCGGCACTTTGGGAGGCCAAGGTGGGTGGATCACTTGAGGTCAGGAGTTCAAAAGCAGCCTGGTCAGCATGGTGAAACCCCCATCTCTACTAAAAATACAAAATTAGCCGGGTATCGTGGCAGGTACCTGTAATCCCAGCCACTTGGGAGGCTGAGGCACAAGAATCACTTGAACCTGGGAAGTGAAGGTTGTACTGAGCTAAGGTCATGCCACTGCACTTTAGGCTGGGTGGCAGAGCGAGCGAGACTCAGTCTCAAGGAAAAAAAGAGCCCGCGACAAGCTGACTGTGTGCCACATTCCTCTTCAGACGCCTCACCTTAAGTGTAGCGCCCACTTGATATCACCTCCTTAAGCACCCTGTGCCCCCTCAACAGACTCAGGCACGAGGTCTTCAACACGCTTAGATTAGACGTCCCCCCAGAGCTCCTGTGCTAGACCCCACCTCCCGGTCACTGGTAAATGGTATCATCACACAGCCCAGGCCCTCCTGGACTCCTGTCACAGGATTAAACAGCCTTTACATTTCTGATGCTCCATGTGGCCCTTGGAGGAGTTGATCCCCTGTTCCCTTCTTTGTCTGCTGTCCCTGGTCACCTCTTATCACCAGGTCAGCCTTGTCCTGTGGACCCTCCTCCTTCAATGTCCTTTCTTCCTGCTCAGGTGATGTGTAGGGAGCCCAGCCCCCAGGACTCTCACGACACTCACAGCCCTCCGCAGCTCCGAGTCCACGGGCCCCTGAGCAGCACCCCTGCCTTTGCTAGACATTTCCGCTGTCCACCTGGTGCCCTCTTGAACCCCTCCAGCCGCTGCCAGCTCTGGTAACGCAGCTACCAAAGATGCCACAGCACAGAAATATTGACCGACACCACCCTGGTCACATCCACAGAATCAGAGCAAGATCTCCTTTCCGCTTCTGTTCCAAAAATAAAAGCTGGCACTTGGCTTCCGCTTGTCTCTTAATGGCTTGTTCCTGCTACGTTTTATGCCTGGAAGTCAGAAACCAGGCGGGAGAAAAATACTCCGAAGTGAGAACAGAGAAGAGGGAGAAATGTCAAAAATATCTCATGGACACAAGAAAAGGAAAGAATCAGCAATTGGTGACCTGGTGCGTTTCCGCCCAGTGGACCAAAGATTGGACAATAAAGCAGTCTAGTTAGAGACGAGAAGGGCTGGGATTAAGTGTCGGAAAGCGGCTCCCAATTTTCTCAGGATTTTATTGCTATTTGATTGTCATTGCCTCTTCCCGCTAATCTGCTGTCCTGAACAAAAGCAGGGGAGCTGTGGGAGAGGAGGACGTGGGTCTGCTGTCTCTGGTCCCGGGAGATGAAACTCTGAGCCCAGAGAGGCAGTCAGTTGGCACTGCCGGCAACTGGTGTCTCTCCTGCTGAACCCTGAGGTACAGTGATGGTGATGAGAGGCAGAGAGCCATGCCTGCATCGCCTCTGGGAGTTGTGAGCTGGAGCCTATGGGGGGGAGGGGGTTAGCGAGTGAGCGTGAAGCAGAGGTAGATATCCAGGAAACAGGCTAACTCACTGGCAGCCTCAATGGCCCTCCCAAGAAAACCGTGAGGCTGGCCAGACTAAAGCAGAAGCCGAGGTGAAAAGGGTGGTGGTGAACAGCGGCCGTCTCGGACGTCTCGTCGTCTTCTTGCTGGGCCATGTCCACCGCCTGCCACATCTCCCCCACTGAGGAGGCCACAAAGTGCTCTTCGAACTCTTCTTGATTCTGCTCTGGAACAGGGGAAAAGGACGAGGACTGAGCCCTGACCCTGGCCTAAACCAGAGAGGATAAGTTAGAATAGGAAAGCCCAGGGCTGCAGGCCCAATTGCCCATATCCTTGACCTTGACCAGACAGTGGATGCTCTTTCTAGAGGTTTTTTCTGATCCGTGTTCAACCACAGCCCACAGCCACAGGTCAAACACACACACACACACACACACACACACATACACACACACACACACACACACACTATTCCTAAGGCTAGCTCCCTCCTCTAGGGTTTCAACACTGGGGGAGTCAGGGATCACCTTGAAGCATGACAAAAGCCAGCCAAATGCACCACGCTTACGCACACAGAGGTTGCGTGCAAGTTCAGCTGGCCCATGGTGTGCCCTGACACTATTATTTCACATGGTAACAATCAGGGCTGGAGTTTCCTCCCATAACCCAGACCCAGGTCAGGTCTCACCCTAGCCTCATCAGTGGCCTGGGCCCGGCCTCACACAGACCTGACCCTGAGCCTTCAGACTCTCCCGTCTTTTTTTTCTACCTACCAGCAAAGGTTGTTTTCTCTGTCTGGCTCCTGTCTTTGGGTCCTGGGCTCCCCTTCACAGGCTTCACCTGCAGCAGCAGCAAGATGGCAACCAGGAATGCTGCCCTGCAGAGCTGGCGGGCCAGGGGAGGCATGGATCTGCCAACCCACTGCCTTTGGCCGCCCCCTGCTCCCAGTGCCCAGCAGGCTACCCGCACCTCCTGCCCCATTCCTGTCCTGGCCCTGATCCCTTTCGAGGGCTGTTTTCTCCCCTTCCCTTCCATGGGACCCCTGACTTCACATGTTCTGTGACATCACAACTGTAGGCCCGACCTTCACTCCGGCTCCCTAGAGCATTCCGTTGCCAGGCATGAGAATGGAGCACAGCCAGCAGGGATGGCAGAGTCTTCCAAGATGAGCGCAGTGGGTCATCCTGTATTTAGCAACAGAAATGACCTAAGAATTTGGAATGTACATTCACATCCATTAGATCCACGTAGCAACGAGGACTGCAAAATCATAGTGTTGCCATACTTATTACATGCATGAGGAAACTAAGACTCACTGAAAAAATGACTCACCCAAAATCACCCAAATATTAAGGGGCAGAAAAGGACACTTGGTTAACTTTTACTTTAAAATATGATATTTTCCCACTATTCCACACGGCCTTTCTTTCAGAAGAGTAGTTTGCCTAGGATGAGGTTCAGAACAGATGTGCCAGCCAGGATTCTCAAGTCATGGGGTGAACATGCTGCTTTACATGAAGCATGGGTCTGCCAGAAAATAAAGATGGGGAGGAGCGCAGGGTGAGGGTGAGCAAGGGCGCAGGCTCTGTGTGTGTGTGAGAGACACAGAGACACAGAGAGACAGAGACAGACAAAGAGAGACAAAGATAGGCAGAGACAGACAGAGACAAAGACAGAAACTGAAGGGTAGAGACAGAGCGAGAGACAGAGAGAGATAGACACTGAGGAGAGAGACAGATGAAGAGAGTGAACAGAGAGACAAAGAGCAGGGTGCCCGCACCCAGTAGAACCCATTCCCACCCTCTCTTCATCTCCCCTGGTTTTCCCCCTTTTCTAGCCTTTGCCCTCTTGTACCACCAGGCTGAAATGCCCTCTTCTCTCATTTTACACCTTTCTGTACTCTTTTTTTTTTGAGACAGAGTCTCACTTTATAACCCAGGCAGGAGTGGGTTGGCGCAATCTTGGCTTACTGCAACCTCTGCCTCCCAAGTTCAAGCAATTCTCCTCCCTCAGCCTTCCAAATAACTGGGATTACAGGTGTGTGCCACCACACCGGGCTAATTTTGTATTTTTAGTAGAGACAGCGTTTCTCTATGTTGGTCAGGCTGGTCTCAAATTCCCAACCTCAGATGATCCACCCGCCTCGGCCTCCCAAAGTGCTGGGATTACAGGCATGAGCCACCGCGTCTGGCTCCTTTCTGCACTCTTGGACAGAAAGAAAAGGTTGTTAGCGGCTCATCTCCTATCCCATTGCTTGCCAGAAGGAGTTAAGAGTCTGCAGAGAAGCCACAGTGTGGCAGGGAGTCTGGAATCCCAAATAACAGATGTGGAAGAATCCTGCCTCAGGACCTGGATGCGCCTCCTGCCCATGAGGCTGGCGAGCACAGGTCTGTTGGCAGCAGCTGGATGTGGGTAGTCACCCCCAACTGCTTCTTGGGCAGAGATGGATGGAAGGTTGTAAGTTAGGGAGACAGACTGAAGGCCTTTTTTTTGAAACCAGAAACAGAGGCATATGCCATGAGATGCAGGATGGATGCTGACAGGTAAGAGGAGAGTTTAGTCACTCCTGCACTTTCATAACCAGTTCACGCTGCTCCTGCTCATCCATGCATACCAGCCCTGAATGAAACACCACATGCAGATCCAAGGACACTGTGGAGACAGGCACCCTTTCTGCAAGAGGGAACTTCAGAAAGGGTAACACACAAGGAGGTGCTTTCCCACAGAGGTTACTGGTGTTAAGAGACGCACCCATGTGGACGCTCTCTTGCATACGGCACACACCATCATCTCTTACACACTTTCTTCCCCATGGTCCAAGCCAGATGACGAGGGACTGGGGAGTGGTACAGGAGGTCACTTGAAGGTGAGTAAGGAAAGATTCAAGTAGGCAGGTGACCCTGCTCACCCCTACCTTCAACCCATTGACCTGAGATCCAAAGAATAATGCTTGAATGGAAAAAACCATCACTAATCTCCTCCCTCCTGGCTATTTTGGGGGAGGAGCCTCTTGGTTTCCTGGCAAAAAAGAGAATGCATCTCCAGCTCTGTGGGAATGAATGGGGAGGGTGGCTGGGGTGAGAACTGCCTCCTGGGGAGGCTTGAGTGGAAATAACTGAGTGGCACTGATTACCCTTACTTCCATTTCCTCACCACCACCACCCACCTGGCCCTGTGCTGTTGAAGGAGATAAATTCATGTAGAAAACAGGGAATCCCTTAAACATTTTTTTTTCTTATTACAAAAGTATAAAATATAGAAAAATGCAAACCCCAAAAAGGCTAATAATTCCACCATCCAGTGATAATCACAATTGGTTTTAAAGTATAGTATTTGAAACCTTTTCCTAGATGGCTGTGGCCACGTGGTTTGGGAGTATAATTCTGAAAAATGAAAATCCAGGTATTAAGTTTCCCCCTCCTCTTTATTATGTTAGAACAAGAGGTCAGGCTGCTTTGGTGTGAAAGCTTCTGGGACCTGATGGTGTAGTTTGGTGCCCGCAACCCAGTTCTCCTGCTGCCTGGAGATATTACGGACCATACATCAGTGGCGGGGAAGCTGGAGAGTGTGCAGGCGTCCTCACCTGCAGCATGCTGAGAGAGGCATGAAAAGAAAGGAGAGAAAAGAAAAAATAGAGTGGTGATGTCGAATACCACAAAAGGAAGTGACAGTAGGGAGAGAAGGCGAGGAGAGACTCCAAATCTCTCATCTACCAGCTGGGACGGCGGGGGGACACCTTGGTCCTCACCCAGGCTACTTGTCCATGCCCTTCCCATTGGGAAGGACAAGGTAAGCAGAGAAGGGAGATTGAGAAGGTGAAGATCCAGGGATGGGGGGGCCTGAGCACTGGGCCTCACCTTTCTCTTCCCCAGACCCCTAGACAATGCCCTTGGCAGCAAGTCCCTGCACACCTGCTCTGTGCAGCTCAGACTGGGCCAGCCTCCTCCCCTGCCTCAGCCGCTGCCGGCCCCCTACCCCCGCCCCCGTGTCCAGGACCAGCTTTATGGGTTGCAGTTTCCTTGGCAGGTGCTCCTTTCCTGGAGTGCCTAGCTTATCACGGCATCTACAACCCCCACCTCACCCTTATCTCTCCCTCCATCTCCTTAGACTCGAAGTCACTCCACAAGGCCCTCACCCCCAGCGGGGCAGAAGAATGTCTCACAAGTTGAGCCCTCCCTACTCCCAGTGAGAACATAATTCCCCCATATATATTTTTCTAACTTTTCCTTTTGGCTTTTAATAAGAAAAAGATCCAAATTTTCCCCTTTTTGAAACATCAATGGATATTGGCTTCTGTGACTTTCCTTATTTAATTTCCTTGCAATTCTTGTCCTTCTCTAAAGGTGTTTCTGTCCATCCTGACAATCTCTGGAGCAGATCTCTCTTTCTTGCAACAAAAGAAGGGGGCAGTCCCCACTCTTCAAGACTCCCAGAGGGAGGGCCCCAGTGTGTCCTCACACTGGCCTCTCACATCTTTATAGCCAAAAGGTTCCTAAGAAGCAGCAAGGTCTGGAGAGCGGTTTGGAGCTGAGATCCCACCTTCAAAACCAGTTCCAATATCACCACTAACCATGAGGCTTGGAGCCAGCACATCCACAAATTCTCACACAGAGAATTCTTCCTTGTTCCCATTTACCTATAGGTCTATTGAGTGAATACAATTCCATAATATTGATGTATATCTTTGAAAACAATGAGAACATATACAACACGAGCTATCATATACAGCAGCCTCCTCTTATCCTCAGGGGATACATTCCAGCATCCTCCAGTGGAGGCCAGGAACTGCGGAACTGTGGATAGGGCCAAACCCTGTATAAACTGTCTTTCTCTCTACACATACATACATACATGTGATGAAGTTTAATTTGCAAATTAGGCACAGTTAAGAGTTTAGGCCAGGTGCGGTGGCTCACGTCTGTAATCCCAGCACTTTGGGAGGCCGAGGCAGGTGGATCACCTGAGGTCAGGAGTTTGAGACCCGCCTGACCAACATGGTGAAACCCTGTCTCTACTAAAAATACAAAAATTAGCCAGGCATGGTGGTGGGCATCTGTAATCTCAGCTACTCAGGAGGCAGAGGCAGGAAAATAGTTTGAACCTGGGAGCCAGAGGTTGCAGTGAGCCAAGATTGTGTCATTCCACTCCAGTCTGGGTGACAAAAGTGAAACTGTCTGAAAAAAAAAAAGAGTTTAACAACAATAAAGAAAATAGAAAATTATGATAAATATACTGTAATAAAGGTTATGTGAATGTTCTCTTTCTCTCTCTCTCTAAATGGTACTGCACTCACCTATTTTCCAACTGTGGCTGACTTTAGGTAACTGAACACTCAGAGAGTGAAACTGTGGATAAGGGAAACTACTTAATAAAATAACGCAACATTACTCATTCCTCTTGGTATTTCATTCCTGAAGAGTCCCAAACATAGAATGATGATTTCTTTGTCATCTACCTTTGCTCAGTTTCTGCTGTTCAACCTCTATAGAAACTCGGGGTCACCAGGGACTCCTCTTACTTGTATCTCCAGGTATAGGAGAACCTGCTCAGAGACACTCCAGGAAGTTGGCCGGTCAAGGTCATGAGGACTTCTCACAGGGAGCAGTTGGTCTGGGAAGGGGGGGGCAGGAACCCTGGAGATGACCACAAAACACATAAATGGGAAGCTCTGAGAAGCAGCCTGGGGGTCTCTTGAGCCCACTTGTGGAACAAGGATCAGCAGTGATTGCATGCTTGTGACACATGCTTTCCAGATGCTCCCGTGAGACAGCATAGCTGTTACCCCAGTTTCACAGGTTAGGAACTGAGGATCAGAAAGCTCACCTAACTGTAAGGAATAAGAGTCAGGATTTGAACCAGGCTCTGCCTGACTCTTGAGCTGAAGATCTTTACTTCCTCCTCTCCCTCATCCAATGATCTGCCCACCTTGTTTGTGGACCTGCCTTCCATCCCTTTTCCTTTTCCAAACTCCTCTGCCCCACCCCTCAGCTTCTCCGGTCTCAGCAGTCCCAGTCCACAGTTAGGAACCTTCCCCTCCTCCTTTTCTTCTCCTGGGTGGTTCTGTGGCCCTGGGGCTCAGCTCTGCAAATAGCTCCTCCCCCTCCAGGAAAAGCACTTCTCCCTAGGCAGGGTGGTCAGTCTCCTCAGTGCACCTGCGTGCACACACCGCACCTCACAACCACACACTGCACCCCCACACACCAACAGACACACACTGTGCACACACACACACACCTCACAACCCACATACTGCATGCACACGCGCGCGCGCGCGCGCACACACACACACACACACACACACGCTGCATGCTGCATACACAAGTCACATGGGAAATAAACTCCTGTCCCAGCTCCAAACAGACCCCATCTCTGGCTCAACTGCTGTCATCCTAGACCTGTTTATTTTGCTACATTTCTAAAATCTGCCAGTGCCTGCAAAAAGAAGACATGGGAGGTTTTCTACCCAAGGCAGAAGGGCCCGGGAGCCAACTCCAGAAACTTCTGCCTTCCTTTCTGGTCAGAGAACAAGACTGGGACCAGCACCTGGACAGGCTTCACATGCTGCAGCAGAAGAGGTAGGCTTCCCACGGGACCCAGGTCCCTCCCGCCACAATCCTCAGACCCTCTGACACACCTGGGTCTGCTTCCTGGATAGAGCACCCTAGAATTCAGCGCCAGTCACGTGAACACACCCTTTCCTTCCAGCAACCCTCCCCACGCCCACCACCACCAATTACAGAATCCCAGCTGGCTCCTTTTAGTGGTGGTGGAGGATATGGCTTTGGGCCACACAGGAAAATCTTGAGGGTAGACCTAAGGACAAAGGCAGAATGACAGCAAGGGGAGTGAGCAGACCAAAAAGGGCCCGAGGGAAGAAGCCAGGGTGTGTGGGACGGAGAGGGCAGGTAAAAGCAGGCTGCTGGAGGGGGGTTGCACTCCTGTGAGTGGCGGAAGAACGATGAGGAATCGACACTCATTTGAATGAAAGAGGATTGTGTGGGAAAGGGGTGAACTTTGTTTGGTGTATCCCTGGGTGCTGACCAGCTGAGGAGGGCTGCTCAGGTGGCACTGGAGGTTGCTGAGTTCAGTCCATCTGCCTTTTATGGAGTCTGCTTTGTGCAGAGGGGTGCTTGATCCCAAGGATGCAAAGGCTGAGTGGGGCTCGTGCCTGCTCCTGGAGAGCTCTCAGAGCTGGCAGGGCTAGCGCACCTGCAGGTAGATCATTTCATGGCTTTGCCCTACGGTCCAGTTCCAGGAAGAGCAGCTGGGGCAGGGATGAATCCCGCAGGCAGCCTCTGCTTCCAGGGGTTCTGGGGCTTGCCTTTTGCCTTTAGCCTTTTGTGGACCTGCCTTTCATCCCTTTTCCTTTTCCAAAAAGAGCTGTTTGAGGATTTAGGTTGGTAAGCAAGCATTGGCAATCACAAAGGGCTCCCCTGTGTTCCAGAAGAGTCTTGTGCTTGGTTCGATGTCCTTATCTTGAAATTCTTTTTTTCTTTATTTTTGAAACAGAGTTTCGCTCTAGTTGCCCAGTCTGGAGTGCAATGATGTGATCTCAGCTTACTGCAACCTCCTGGGTTCAAGCAAGTTTTCTGAGTAGCTGGGATTACAGGCATGTGCCACCATGCCTGGCTAATTTTGTATTTTTTTTTTTTAGTAGAGCCAGGGTTTCTCCATGTTGGTCAGACTGGTCTTGAACTCCCGACCTCAAGTGATCTGCCCATCTCAGCCTCCCAAAGTGCTGGGATTACAGGTGTGAGCCACCGCGCCCAGCCTGAAATTCTTATTAATTTTGAACAAGGGGTCCAGCATTTGCAGTTTGCATTGGGCCTGGTCCCAAGTGCTTGTGAGCCCTCATACTGGCAAGCCCTCTGCTTCCTCACCTCCCTACCCCATTGCTGAAGTGGAATCTTTGAGCTTCCTGCTTTAGAGTGGGACCCCTGGGTCTCTGGGAAAGGGGGCTTCCAGCCCAAACCTGGACCCTCTGCAGAGAGGCAGTGGGGCTAGAGGGCTAGAGAAGCAAGAACCTTTTTTGTGCAGTGGCCACAGGATGGGGGTGAATTTACAATGCCAGCCCTGACCACTCTGGGCTGGTCTGGAACATTGGGCTCCCTGGGACTGATTTCCTGGATGAGATGGGGCAGGGAACTGACTCCTCACAAAGGCCCCTCCTAGGGGCGCTGCCCGAACATGGAAACCCAGGCCCCACCTTTAGATTAAACTTCTTTAAATAAAAACACTTATTCACTCTGGCTCCTGGGGCTATTGGAAGAGAGAAATTTGGAGGTAGGGGACCTCAGAGCAGCCACTCCTTGGCCTGTCCTTTCTGTCCTTCCCCTCCAGACCCTGTATTTGCCATTGGGGCCAATACTTGCATATGTCTAGTTGGAGAGGCTCCGGCTTTATCTCTTGTTGGGTTCAAATCTGGGTATGATAGAAACGAAGATTAACAGAGTCCTGTAGAATGAACATCTTAACCTGCTTAAGACACCCAAATAAACAAGCTGCTTAGACCCTTGCATCTAAGGGTATAATGCAGAAGAAACAGATATCCCTTACCTCACACCACAACTCTCCACTTTCTGTGGGGACCTGTATTGAAATAGGCTGAAGATGCCAGGTTCAGTGTAATCCCAGCACTTTGGGAGGCCAAGGCAGGGGGATTGCCTAAGCTCAGGAGTTTGAGACCAGCCTGGCCAACTTGGCAAAAGCCTGTCTCTACTAAAAATACAAAAAATTAGCCAAGCATGGTGGTGGACACCTGTAATCTCAGCTACTCGGGAAACTGAGGCATGAGAATTACTTGAACCTGGCAGGTGGAGACTGCAGTGAGCAGAGATCGCACCACTGCACTCCAGCCTGGGCGACAGAGCAAGACTCTCTCAGACAGACAAACAAAGCTTGAGGGAGTCGTCAGAACTTCAGTGGCTCACGAATTTCACAAATTTCAAAAGGTCTAAGAAAGATCTAATAGTCGGTCCATTCCTCCTCCCTCTCTGTTTTGTTTTCCCCCAAACTCCCCTTGGTTAGAGGCAGCAGGTCCGGCAGTCCCGGGAGCCAGGGGACCGCAGAGGGAAGTGCCCTCCGTCCCACTCTTCAACTATCTAGGATCTGAGATAGTTACTCAGGTTAGGTGAATTCAGCCACGCCTAGGGTCCTCCTCTTCTCAGAGACTCTCAGACCACTCTTTCCAGACCACACCACAAGTTCTCTTCCCTCCTGTTCTAGGCCCTTCCATGAACTCTTCCCCTCCAGCAGAGCTTCAAGGCCCACCCTCACAGGAGAATCACCATGATGTGAATTGCAAGGAAGGCCCTGGGGCTGAGCCTTGCCCAAGTCCACCCTCGGTCATTCGAGTCCAGTAGGCACTTCTTTCCAGTGTCACTGCACACTGTGTGCATCACGTTGGTCTTAGAGAATGTCTCAGATCCCCTTTGCTCTTGGCCTTGTTCTGCTCTGACTGTCTCTTCCAAACGCATGTTTACCTTGCCCCAGGATTCTAGAGTCTCCACTATTTCGAGCAGCCAAGGAAAATGACCTGTCTGTCCTTAGGCAACTTCTACTGGACCGCACCTGTGACCTCCGACAAAGAGGTGGGATCTGGATTTCATGGGATGGAGGTGGGGGCAGAAGCACCTACCCCCCTCCGCAGGACTTTAAGCTTGTGAAATGGGGCCTTGGAGGGTCTCTCTGGACCCTGAGGCCCCTTCCTCAAGGGAGCCTGGGAAGTGTCTAACATTCCTCTCTTACTCCACTCCAGGAGCCCTGGGGGAGACGGCACTGCACATAGCAGCCCTCTATGACAACTTGGAGGTGGCCTTGGTGCTGATGGAGGCTGCCCCAGAGCTGGTCTTTGAGCCCACCACATGTGAGGCTTTTGCAGGTAAGGAGGCCGCACAGTAATTCAAGGCAGAAACTTTTGAGATGGGGGGTGTGCTGTTGTCTCTTAAAACTGGCCTCTGAAGGATGGGGTGGGGTGGGGTGATGGAGGGTCAGGAGGACAGGCTCCGTTGAGTTGGGAGAAATGCAAAGGGCCCGGTCTTGGCTCTTAGCGATCCGTGGCTTCCTTTAGCATTTCCTCTCCATCCTCCCACAGCCCCTGCAGGACCTATCTCAATTTCTTTCCCTCTTAGCAACATGAGAATGACTATATTTGCAGCAATCCCCTGCCGGTGCCCAATAGCTGAGGGATGGATACAATGGGCAGGGCAGCCTGAGGAGCGAACCACTGTCAGTCCCAGGCCACCCTCCCAAGCCCAGGGCAGAAAAGTCTATGCAAAGATCCATCAGGAACCTCCTGAGAGGAATGGTGGCGGATGCTGTGTCCCTGAGAGAACTGGGACAGAGGCAGACCCCTGATGACAGCTGTCTCTGGGCCAGGTCAGACTGCACTGCACATCGCTGTTGTGAACCAGAACGTGAACCTGGTGCGAGCGTTGCTCACCCGCAGGGCCAGTGTCTCTGCCAGAGCCACGGGCACTGCCTTCCGCCATAGTCCCCGCAACCTCATCTACTTTGGTGAGAGCAGGGCTGGGCTTGGAGGAGGGGCAGCCGGAGAGGCAGGCAAGGCAAAGGGAGGCCAGGGCAGCAGGGTCCTGCCTTCAGCCCCATCTGTTGGGCAGCTGGGAGGGGCAGCCCTTCTAGGGCTTAATTAAGCCAGAGGCCAATTCCTTCCATGATCCTTCCTCTGGATCTGCTGGAACAGTGTCCCCCCAAGCCCAGAGCTGAGATGTGGGGGAAGAGGAGGAGGACATTATTTGGGATAGACTGCCCACCCCATCCTGCTGTCCTGCACTCTCCTGCCATGGATCTCTCTGTGTCCCCAGGGGAGCACCCTTTGTCCTTTGCTGCCTGTGTGAACAGCGAGGAGATCGTGCGGCTGCTCATCGAGCATGGAGCTGACATCCGGGCCCAGGACTCCCTGGGTAAGAGCTGGGATGGGGAAGGAATCTGGGATGCTGCAGGGAGCCAGGGGCAGGGTGAAGAGAGGATCTGGGATCTTCAGGAAGACCCCTGACTGGGGATGGGGACATCAGGGACATTAGGCCAGTGCCCACATGATACACTGCATCCTCCCCAGGAAACACAGTGTTACACATCCTCATCCTCCAGCCCAACAAAACCTTTGCCTGCCAGATGTACAACCTGCTGCTGTCCTACGACAGACATGGGGACCACCTGCAGCCCCTGGACCTCGTGCCCAATCACCAGGGTCTCACCCCCTTCAAGCTGGCTGGAGTGGAGGGTAACACTGTGGTGAGACACACTCCCCATCCCTGAGGTGTCTTTCTAATGACCTTCAACCTACCCCGCTGGCCCTGGGAGAAACCGAGGTGAAGGACCCACCTTTTTCTAAAATCCCTTTTCCCCACACTCCCCAAAGGGATGGTGGTCCCTTGCTTCCTATTCCATCACTGAAATCTTCAGCCTCAAGTTCCTCGACTCAAGAGGATTTGAGAACCTCACCTTAATGCATGTGCTATGGTAACCCACAGCTCTAGCTTCGTTTGCCTATTTTCTTCTTTCTGAGCTCTCTGGGGTTTTGGAGCAGGAAAAGTGACAAAAAGGGAACGCTTGCAGATACAGGTTTGCTGATTCCCCACTGTCTGACTGTCTCAAGGGGTGGGCAACTGCCTCCATCCAATGCAGTTGTTCCTCTAGACCACCTTCTCACACGCTGACCCCTGACCCATCCCGGTGGTCTCTCAGATGTTCCAGCACCTGATGCAGAAGCGGAAGCACATCCAGTGGTCATATGGACCCCTGACCTCCATTCTCTATGACCTCACGGAGATTGACTCCTGGGGAGAGGAGCTGTCGTTTCTAGAGCTTGTGGTCTCCTCAGATAAACGAGAGGTATGGATGCCAAGGGGGACCAGGGCTGCCGTGTGAGGGAATTTAGTGCTTGTGCAGAGTCTGTCCACTCACTAAGATCCTGGGACCGAGGCACTTCCCAGCCTTAGAGTAGGTGGAGATTAAAACAATCTCCTGGGACCTGGGGAAAAGCCCAGTGCACATTCTTATCCTGAATCCCCTGAATCTCTGCTTAGCTACAGTCCCTTCTGCCTACCTTCCTCATTCTAACATTTCAGATGAGAAACTCCAAATCAGAGTGGTTTTCTCATATTCATTCATTGGATCAGCATTGATACGGTTTGCATTTTTGTCAAAATGCAAAAATTTCATGTCGAATTGTAATCCCCAGTGTTGGAGAAGGGACCTGGTGAGAGGCGATTGCATCATGGGGGCAGACGTCCCTCTTGATGTTGAGGGATGTGGTGGTGAGTTTTCACAAGATCTGGTTGTTTAAAAGTGTGTAGCACCTCCCCTTGCTCTCTCTTCCTCCTGCCCCAGCCATGTAACATGTGCCTGCTTCTCCTAGGCATTTTGCCATGATTGTATGTTTCCTCAGTCCTCTCCAGAACCTGTACAGCCTGCAGAACCATAAGCCAATTAAACCTTTTTTTATTTATAAATTACCCAGTGTCAGGTAGTTCTTTATAGTAATGTGAGAATGGACTAATGCAAGCATATTGAACACCTGCTGTATGTCAGGCACTGCACAAGAAACCAACAATACAGAAATAAATAAAACACAGTTTCTGTTCATTGACTTCCTCAATTCTCAGTCCTTGTCCTGGATAATTGTAACAGAGTAGGACATATGTCATAATAATGGTGTGTACCCTGCATGCAGACAGCCACATTGAGGTCAAGTTAACTTGGCTTGGATAGACCAGAGAAGATGTCACACATTAAATGCTGGGGCTGGATCTTCAAGGAAGAATTGGGAGTCTCCAGGAAGATGAGAAAAAAAAGAGCTTTTAAGAGAGGGAGCAACATATAAGCCCTTCAATAATGCTGGGTTGAGTGATGTGAGGGAAAGGAAAATTTGTTGAAGATTGCAGTAGAGAGGAGAAAAGACCTCCAGGTTTCAGGATGCTCCACGAGAGTGCCAAGATGTGGTTTCTACTTTTTATCTGCCACATGGCAATCTCCCAGGAACCCTTATAGAGCCAGAAAACATGATGACTTAATACTAATGAATAGAAGAAAAGTCGAGTGGCCAGTTTGTGAGATCTTCCTCAGAGAATATCCCTGGAAACAGATTAACTTTGAGCAGGAATTAAAAGCGCAATCCCACGTGGATTTCGCCACTACATATCCTTGGTCTTTATTTAAGTTGTTCTCAATATTCTCCAGGAGGTTTCATACCTGTCTTGGGTCAGTTGCTTTTTTTTGTCCATAAATCTTCCTCTCTCGCCCTATTTCACATCCCTCGCTATCTTCAGCTGTAGTTCTGAAGACCTAGACCCCTGCCTTAGGATAAAAATAGAGGCTTTCTGGCTGGGGGTCCTTTAGCTTCCTGCCCTAAACTGCCAGGCATGTCTGGAAGTTGCCCACTGTCCCTCTCCTCCCCTCCAGCTTCCATAGAAAAGGTGTTCTTGCTGTTAATGGCTACTCCACTGCGCTTTGAATCTGCCTCTTTCTAATTTCTCAGATGCCTCCTTCTGTCCATCATCTCCTCTCCTGTGTGTCTTTAACATCTCACTGATTGCTTATATCAGAGCACGATCCCACCCTGCCACATCCTACTGCCTGTAACCTCCATTGCTTCTTTCTAGCCCAGCAATACTTCTAGAGCAAATCTGACCACTTCCCTGCTTGAATTCCCCAATTGCTTACTGTTATATTTAGAAAAAGCAAAAAATGCAAACTTCCTACCTTGGCGTTTATGATGCATGACGCCCTTTTCTACCTCAGTCATTATATTTTTGCTCACCACTCCCAGTAGATTCTCCCTTCTCCCCAACTACACCTCAGCTGCAAATGGGCAATGGGTTCTCAGAGCTTCCTGACCTGACAACTGCTGCTACCTTATGGTATGATCTTTCCTAACTCTCCCTTTACTCAACCAACTACTATTCATCCTTTAAATCCTCTGTGGTGCTACAGTGTCTTGTGTTTACTGCTGTAATAGTCTATCTGTGTCGCTAGCACAAGGCCCAGCATATACAAGAAATATACTATTTGTCCATCAAAGAAGTGACTGATGCGCTGAATGAGTGATGCTTACTGCCCTGCCTCTTCTGGTACACAGTGAAAAAAACAACACCCTTCTGTGTTGTTCATCCCAAGTTTCACTCCACTTTCATGGCAGGCTCGTCAGATTCTGGAACAGACCCCAGTGAAGGAGCTGGTGAACTTCAAGTGGAGCAAGTACGGGCGGCCGTACTTCTGCGTCCTAGCTGCCTTGTACCTGTTCTACATGATCTGCTTCACCATGTGCTGCGTCTACCGCCCCCTTAAGTTCCGTGGTGGCAACCGCACTCATTCTCGAGACATCACCATCCTCCAGCAAAAACTACTACAGGTGATTGTTCTTCTCAGAAGGGGATGCAAGGGAATTGTGTCATGGGGTTGATGGTGCTGGAAAGGAATTGATGTTACTCAGGGATGACACCACCCTCTGGGTTCCAGCAAGTGTGGGCTCCTGAAAGCCCAGGTCGAAATTAGACATGAGACCAGGAGGCCACAGATGGGCTTTAATAAGTACAAGAATGTTTGTCCAGGGAGCTGTGGATTTTCTCAGACAAACTTTGAAAGAGTACTTGGAATGAGTAAGCCTGTGCATTTGTGAAATTTTTTGGTAATTTACAAAAAGTATCATGCTTTTGTAGTGGGATGTTTAAGGTAAACTCTATTGCTTGAAAGGAGAAAAATTGCTCCAAGTCAATTTCTGAGTCCATTTCTGCTGTGTTGGGGCAACACGGACAGCCCTGCTGGCCTGCAACCTCTTCTGTGCATGGTCTACATGAGCCTATGGGAATAACGGGTCAGCCATCTGCCTGTCAGACACTCTGCAGAAAGATGTCTGGATTGGGTATCAGGTTGAAATAAATACCCTCTGAGATTCCATTTACTGCTGTAGGGCTGCCATTCTGTGTTGTGGTTGACAAGGGAAACCTGGGGTGAGGAAGAGGAATGATCAGAGGTACAGAGTAAATATAGAAATCTGCTGTTGAAGAAAGTAACCCCCTTTTTTTGGCAACAGAAAGGGTAGACTCTAATGAGCACTTCTGAACATATATATTTAACAAATATAGCGACATTTGGGGGTTGACTCTTTGTGGATTACTAAAATTTTTGTTCTGGTGAGCTGAAAATACACAGAAGGTGATTAGGTACATAGGCAGAAAGCAAAAGACCAGGAAAAAGAATTTTGCAAAGCCAAGTGAGAGCTGAGTGACTGAAGATGATCTCAATGCAGGAGAGGGCAGCTACAGGTATAGCTCAACCTGGACTAGGAAGAGAGGTAGTTTGGGTCTGAAAAAGAATATAAACTTTCTATAGCCAAGAAGCAAAAATCCTGAGTTGGTTTAGACCAAAGACAGCGGTATGCACAGAGAAAGAACACGGCAAAGATACCCAATGAACCCCATGCTAGGTAGAGGCACGTCACCTCTCCTGTTTCTAGAATTGCCTTTCTATATATATATGCAGTGTGTCATGTGTCCAGAGCCACTGCCTCTCCCCAGGTAGGGTTGCTGCCTGGGGAAGACAAGGCTGAGTGTGTTGGCGACGCGCAGAGAGGCTGTGCTCCGTGCATCTCAGTCTGGACACAAAAGTTGTCCCTGGCATAGGACATGAGGGAGATAAGGACAGTTAGGAGATGGCAAGTGGAGGGAGGAGTGATTAAAAATTGAGAAAATGTGTACACACAAACACGTTGGGGGTGGCTGGACTTTTCCAATGCTCCTGGCCCTATTTCCTCCGATATGTCTTCTCCAGCCTTCCTTTTGTCTCAAACTTATTTGGAGATTTTCTGCATTTTGAATGTAGACAGTATTCTGGGTTAAAAGGTGGACAATGCTGAGCCATTGATGACCAGAAATCTCCTTCCTGTGTGTCTCTTTCTTCTTGGGACGAGGCTAGTTATGTACAAACACGTTTCTTTGATCCAGATAGTCTATGTTTAAAAGATCACCTCCTTTGCTTCAGGACTCAGAAGCATAATTATAGCTGCACACCTGACCCATCCTTCTTTTTTTCTCTCTTCTGCCTTCCTTCCTGTTCCTTGGCATTTTTACCCTTTTGCCTTCTGCTTCAGTGAAAGCCACTTCAGCTCAAATCGAAGACTTTGGACTTTCAGGTATTCTTTTCTAGGTGGAGAACTGTGTGGTTAAGAAGATTAGGAATGCTGCTGGAAGGGGTTCGATAACAAAGAACACTAGTGAAAGGCCCCTGTGCTTTGAGCCCCAGACCTGATTCATGGGATGACTATATTTGTCTTCAGTAGTAAGCCCATGTGGATTAGATCAGGGGCTTCTAAACTTATCACCGTGATTTGGAAGATTCTATTTTCACAATGCACCAGATTTGCTAAATAATAGGAAATTCATGTTTTTTTTCCTACTGTTTTCTTACTTGAAAGTCTTAGAAAAAATGAAAATGCACAAATACAATGTCTTGATTTGAGGCATGCAATTGTTGACATATTTGTTAGCCGGTGGAGCGTTTTCTTAGATGAATGAATACTTTACCATCCAATTATATTAATAACTCTGGGATCACAGGGATCTCAGTTACTTCAGGACTTCCTCTGCAGATCTCTTGGGATCTGTGGAAATCACTGGGCTCCATGACCCCTAAGATCCTTTCTAGTTTAATATCTGGGGTTTTATGGGAGTAGTGCAACAGCAGCATCTCGGAACAGGTGAAAGAAAACAAATTCCTCTGGATAAGGCAGCAAAAACGATACAAAAACTGATGTATGTAAAGCTGGAGTTAGTTTATCTCTATCCGATTTGGGGGGCTATCTTAATGACCCTAAGATCCCTCATTGTTCAGCCATGAAAGTTCTGTTTCACCAGGGATTTTCCAGAACTCTATTAATTTGAGTTAACTTCTTATCTCTACTTGGTTTAGGCAAAGCAGCCTGCACTATAGTAAAAGTTCTCTTAGGTTTCCAGGTGAGCAAAAAGTTCAAAGTCCAGGAGTCCAGCAGCTTGGGTTTTAGCCCTAACTCTGAAATTTAACGGTTGTGTGTCCTCGGGAAAATCCTACTTCCTATTAGATCTGTGATTTTTAACCCAGACAGCACATTAGAAACCTAGTAAAAAAGCTAGTAAAATGACCGGCTCCTAGGCTACACCCTAGACCTAATAAGTTAGAATGTCTGAAGCGGAGGCTCTGGCCTTGGCACTTTTAAGAAACTCTTTGAGTAAGTCAAGTGTTCTGCCAGGGTTGAGAACCCCTGGCTTCCATCTTTGAGGTCCATGTAGCTCTGTCTTTCCAGTCCTAGGTCCACCAGTCTGGTCACTGAGATTCCTGGAGCACTGTTCAGCAGGGTGTTCTAATTTCTCATCACGTCTCTGTTTTGACTTTTGAAAAATATTTTCTTGAGCCCTCCTTTGCTTTTCTCTTTCCCAGAAATGTTTTGCTAATCCATTCATTAAATAAATTATTATTGAGAGCCTCATACAGGCTAAACAACTATTTCAGGTGTTGGAAATTCAACAACCATAGTCTGAGCAAAACACTCATGATCTCTGCTTTCTTGGCGTTTATAGATGGGTTGATATTAATCAAATGATCATGCAAATAGATATTTCATTACAGCCTGAGTCTATTGGCATCAATGTTATTATTATTTTTTTTTCTTATGATGAGAAAAGCACAGAGTGGGAAAAAAACTTATAACAGGGGTCTGGTCCATCTGGGAGGCCAGAGACTGCTTCTGAGAAAGATTACTGAGCTCAGATCTAAGTATGAATTCAGTGTGAAAAGAGAGTTCTAGACAGAGAGAATGGATATTCAAGGCCTCAGGGCAGGAAGAACCTCATCAAGGTCTAGGAACTGTAAGAAGTTTCGCTAGAGCACAGAGGGCCGGGGTGGGTGCCTCCAGGTGAGGTTGTCCAGGCAGATCCTTCCCAAATTATGTAGAGCCTTAAAGGCCATGTTGAGGATTTCACTCCTTATCCCCAGGGTAATGGGAAGTCAGAAGGATTTGACAAGGGGAGACTTACAGGGTAATTTTTGCTTTAGAAAAATTACTTTGCTTGCATGGTGAATAACAGACGTGTGGGGTGGTAGGAAGGACATGGGGAGACCAGTCAGGAGGCTATTACAGTTTAGCAAGCAAAAGATAATGGTAGATTGGCCTAGGAATGTATTGGGGAGATGGAGGGAAGGGATTGGCATCAGGACTTGTTGAAGGCAAAAATCATCCCGACTGTGTTTCCGTCTTGTAAAAATCATCTTCTACCTGTCACAGTCAGTGGGATCTATTTGTCTGCACATCATCGTCCCTCGTAAGTTCTGAACAACCCAAAGCACCACTGCTATTTGAAAAGCGACTGGTTGCCAACTCTATACACCTCTGTTCAGGGGTTCTACCAACACAAGGTGGAGCAAGCACAGCACGTTAAAGACAGGGAAAGAGATGAGGAGAACCAGGGAGCCTGGTAGGTAGAAGTAACATCCACTGAGCACTTATCATGTGCACTTCACCTGCATCCATCAGTGTTTTTGAGGCCTTATTAAATGTGGACTGTGACAGTAAGGCTGGGTAGGACCGGAGACTTGGCATTTCCAGCAAGCTGCCAGAGGAGGCCAATGTTGTGATTCTGTGGACCATGTTTTGAGTGGCAAAGCATTGTTCTACCTTTAATCTTCATAGAAATCCTAACAAGTAAATACAGTCATCACCACTTTAAAGATGGTGAGTCTGAGGTCAAGAGAGGTTGAACACTTTGGCAAAGACACTCAGCGAGCAAGGGCAGCACAGGGATTGGACTGCAGGTCTGCTTCCCTTCAGAATCCTCACCTTTAAACACCAGACAAGTCTGCTTCTCCCTGCAGAGTGATGGGCCAGATCCCAGGCTTCTCTCAGCTAGACAGGGCTTGCCACACTCACTTGTATCTACACATGTCATCTTCCCCTGTCAAGATGAGCAACACTTGAGAAGTGCCATAGGAGGGGATCAGATCGAGAAGGATTCCCATTCCCAGATACTGTCCTACTGGCTAGTCTCTAGTTTGGATCATTGGCACTATTTTTTGATGGGGTTAACCTACTGGCATACAGAGCAAGTCATGATTCTGTGAGAATGAGTAAAGACTCTGCAGAAGAAAGAAGTCATTTCCCAAGCCAATCCTCCTGAGAAAATGCAGAGACTTAGACATGAAATTTACCCTTGGAAGGCAGCTTGACTTAAATGGGAACCAGATCTCTCTCTCTCTCTCTCTCTCTTTATGGCCCAGTGGTTCTCAACTTGGGGTACATGTCCAAAACATCTACAGAACTTTTCAAGAAAATGGCAGGGCATGGTGACTCACACCTGTAATCTCAGCACTTTGGAGACCAAGGTGGGTGGATCACCTGAGGTCAGGAGTTCGAGACCAGCCTGACCCACATGGTGAAACCCTGTCTCTACTAAAATACGAAGTTAGCCAGGTGTGGTGGTGCATGCCTGTAATCCTAGCTACTTGGGAGGCCGAGGCAGGAGAATCACTTGAATCCAGGAGGCAGAGGTTGCAGTGAGCCAAGATCGTGCCATTGCGCTCCAGCCTGGGCAACAAGAGTGAAAATCCATCTCAAAAAAAGAAAAAAACAAAACGAAAAAGAAAATGCCAGGTCCTCGATCCAAATTAACCCAGCGCTGGCCTGGACATGTGTGTTGTGACAAAGACTTTCCAGTTGATTCTGGTGACAGTCCTGGTTAGGAACTCATGCCCAGTTAGGGAATTGGAGAAGCTCTTATGAGCTAGCGGAGCTTTCTCTGAGAACTTCATTCCTTTGCAAGTCTGGGATCATGGGGAGGAAAAAGATCTAGAGCTGGGCCTGACAACTGGTTCCGGGGCCTTCCCACTTCCCATTGGGGTGGCCTATGTTGCCCATCCTTTCCGCATGGTACACTTCTGGCCTTATGACCCAGTAGAACGCTAGGTACTGCTATGCCCACTCCTTCTGGACATTTCCTTCAAGGCAGTGAACTCATCCATTTGGGAAGTGAGAGCAAATCTCATTAGGCCAATTCTCAGTGAAGTATACGTGCCAACCTGCATAGGGGATTTGGTTGTTGACAACTCCTTAAATTGCAAGCCATGTCGTAAACTAAAAACTTCCAGTCGTTGTTAGATGATACTTATTTTTAAAGGGGTGGATTGGAGTATTTTCCCTGTGCATTGTTAGCCAGGCCTGCTTAGGTGACCTTGATCTAGGCATCTAGAAATTTCAGAAAAGGATGACATCATTTCTATTTAGTTGTCATCCTTTTCCTCTTATGGCTCCAGATAGGTCTCTCCATCCCACTTCCTCTCCTCCTTACCACCCATCTGCGTGTCTTAGGCAACGCTCAGCTTGCACCTGCTGTCTCCTCTCTCCTTTTCCTCCTTCCTTCTTTCCTTTTTTCACCAGTTGAGTACCTACCACATTGTACATTTGTGGATAAAAAGTAGGAGGGAGGCATCCCTGCCCTCAGGGAGCTCTAAGACTACTGGTGAGACATGGGGCACGCAGATGCTTTCAGTGTACTGGGAGAGGGCTGTCAATCCACAGAAGCCCCCATGCCCTGGGAGAGACACCTGAGCTGGGCATGGAGAGGCAGGAAAAGAGGCCCACGAGGAGTGTTGGCCTGACCTGAGTCTTGAGGCATCGGTGAGGTTGAGCCAGGCCAATTGGTAGAGGAAGGCATTCTGAGAAAGTGGCACAGGCTGTACAGGGGCCCGACTTAGCAACTCAGAACCCCAATAGCTCAATGTGGCCGGAGCTCACATGGGTATGAGGACACAAGGCAGGGGCCATAGCAGCGAGGGTTTTGTATATCTTGTTTGGTACTCTGATTTTACTTTTTCAATTCTTATCTCATAGTGAGCTTTCCTAATTCAAAGAAAATGATGTACATCATGCACATGACTTACAAATCAAATGGCAGAACTGATAGAGAGCAACCGCGTCCTGGACAGCCCCTCCTCCTCACCCGTGTCTTACTCATGGGGGTCAACCAGTTTTTACGCCTTTTAGCTCTTGCTGTCATCACCTCTGCATCCCTTGAATCAAATGCTTCTATCTCTAGTTGTCAATCAAATTTAGACATTATCTAATGAATTTCTACAGTGATAAAGATTAAGGAGCACCCTCCACTGCCACCTCTCCTGCATTTCTATTCTGAAGGCCTTGGGGAGCTAGGAACGATGTTAAACAGAGGAGCCTTAGGATGTTATCTGCATTTTAGAAAGATCAATTCAGAAGCATTGTGGGGTGTGGGTTGAAAGAGAGGAAGTAGATATAGGGTAAGCTAGAGGATAGATGGCATGGGTTTGCCCTAAGGCAGTAGTTCTGTTAAGTGAGGGAAAGAAGAGCATGCCAGAGAGAACTGGGAACTGAACGAGCAGGACTGGGGAATGGGTGCCCTGATAATTTACTTCGCCATGCATAATTAGGCAACAATATTTTCTATAGCATTTTTTTTTTGAGACAGTTTTGCTCTTGTTGCCCAGGCTGGAGTGTAATGGTGCAATCTCAGTTCACCACAACCTCCACGTCCCGGGTTCAAGTGATTCTCCTGTACCACCTTGATCACCTAATTTTGTATTTTTAATAGAGGCGGGGTTTCTCCATGTTGGTCAGGCTGGTCTTGAACTCCTGATCTCAGGTGATCTGCCCGCCTCAGCCTCCCAAAGTGCTGGGATTACAGGCATGAACCGCTGCACCCAGAAAATTAGGCAGAAACATTTTCATAAGGACCTTAAAGCCAGAGAGTTTTGAATCAGCATCTCCATCTAGAAGAAAAATCTTGAATGCAACTCTGCAAGAATGGAATTCTAAAAATTAAAAGAGACATTCATTACCAGTTTGGGCTTAGAGTTTAATTCTAGGGGTGCAACCCTGGTTAATTAAAAGGGGAGCCTATTTTCACTTCTATTTAATGCCCCTTTCCATTTCTGAAATACTGAAATCTTCCTTACCTTTGCAAAGAGTTTCTATTCTAAAGCAAGAGCTAACATTATATATCAGTGTGAAACACTGGAGTTCCCCTGGAAATCTAAAGAAAATCAAAGTGCTTTAAAAGCCCAATATTATCATTACTTTTATTGTGACTTTTACACACATATATTTTTTTGTTTTCCAGAGAGAGTCGTTTATAAAACAAAGCAAACAAAATTTTACAGAAGGGTTTGTATTCTGGTCATGGACAGCAGCAACGAAGGGTGCTCTCAGGGGCCTGTGGCACTTTGCAGCCTGGTTTAAGGGTGAGGACACTGGGGACAATGCTGGAGGCAGCTACTCTAGGGCAGTCAGATCCCTGGCAGTGCAGAGGCAAAAAATGGTGGTTTCTGAGCACCTCCGTTACTCATTAGTGAATTTGGGCAGGGGAACACCTACTTGTAAAGGAATCTGTTGAACTGGTGAGAGGAAGCCCCAGCAGAAGAGTTTGGTGACCAAAACTGTCCCCAGCATTAGAGGGGCTTCACATTTTTGTCTCCTGAAGGGATGGCTGCTGCTACTCCCTGGCTGGCTTCTAGGGGCGCTCTGATCTTCACAGCCCTCCTCGCCAACTTATGTGTAGTCTTTTTCTTCTTGAGCCGAGAAAAGAATGGTAGCATTTTTTCAGACATATTGAATCAAGACACAATATTTTTAAAATAAAAAATTTTTTTACAGATGCTTATAAGGCATGGATGCAGTTATTTCTACATTTAGTGTTGTTTTGTTTCTAAAGTAATGTATTTGTTATTTATCCTCCTACTCACTACCTGACTCTGAAGGAGTTGGCATGTTTTGCAATAAAAGACAGATGCTATGGAAACATTAAGATAAAGAGAAAGCACACAGTCCATGAACAGAATTTTAGGAGAGCAGATAGGAATTCAAACATAGTTGCTAGAGCATTAAAAAAAAGAAAAACTCTTAAATTTTTTGGAAGCAAGTAAAAAAAGAAATTTTTGATTATATGATCAAATAAAATTTACCAGTTTCTCAAAAGATGTAAATGGCAGAAAAGTTTACAGAGCATACAATTTTTTTAAGCCAAATAAATAAATAATTAGAAGTGTTGACTGACGTCTGGTCGCAGGTGGTTAGACCACGGAGTTCCCCAGACACGCAGACAGAAGCTCGCGTCTTAGTTTCTCCTGGTTCCCTATGTTAAAAGTGCTGCCTCTCACTGGACAGGTGAGTGTGCTGCTGCATTCGCATCCGGAGAGACGCTTACAGGCTCCAGCTGATGAGCAGAGCAGGGTAATTGCTGTTCCTTATGCTAATGAGGGATCACGTTCTCCCTAGCTCAAATCATCAGCTTTCCTGCTGGCCCCAGGGGACTCTCAACTTCTTTCTTGTGTACACAATTCGGAGGTGTGACCTTGGACAACAGAGCTCCCAAAAGTCAAAAGGCTGCTTGCATGTGTTGAAATTATTTGTGCAATATCACGTGGGAATTGTCTATAGGTGAACACAGTTTTCTAGAAAGAAGGCATCCAGTTTTTATTATGTTTTCAAGTCAGCTCATAACTTCAAAGAGATAAGGAGAATTAATGCAGGATTCTATCACTACATCTGTGATATTGCATAAGTTTCACCGTGAAGTAACATGCATTGAAGTAGGGTGCTCTTCATTCCACCTTGCGCTGTGGACTATACCTTCTACAACTATTGCTTAGGATAGACAGGGATCCTTCCTCATGGTGTCTCTAGCCCCTTCTCTGCTCTTTGCTATAATATCAAATCATAATAAAACCACAGTGAATATATCTATAGTGCTTTATGGTTTATAAAGTTTATGTAAATATATCATTAATGTAAGCTTCACAGTGACTCTGGGAGGTAAGCGTTACAGCCTCCGTCTTACAGATGAGAAACCTCAGGTTCAGAGATTTGCCGTGACTGGTTCAAAGTCTCACTAGAGGTAGTAGATTCTGGGTCCGTGAGGGAATCTGAATCCTGTTACATGTTTATAGTGTACTCTTTCTCACTGGGAACCATGATGAGATTGGAAACGCTGGACTTTCCACATAGCTGAAACCATCCCAAGCCATTAATCTTCCTGTTGGCTCACTTGATGCTCTGAAATGTGTTCTCAGCTGCTCAGTATATACATCATAAATTACTGCTTACAGTATCTATAGAAAAGGTGATTTTGCTAGATGGTAGAGCAAGACATTGGCATATGTGACATATATTAAACCTTGGATACATAGACTCCTGTCCTGGTCACAGAGTTGCCCACAATGGCAAGTACAATGGGGGTGGGGTGATGCTGGTGGAAAGGGGAGCTTTCATTTATTTTGGATGGACCTTAGCAGTTTTCAATCATTTGCACAAAAGGATTTGACTCTCTGCCCATCAGAAGGCACTTCTTCTGACTTTCCCCAAACAGGAGGCCTACAAGACACGTGAAGATATCATCAGGCTGGTGGGGGAGGTGGTGAGCGTCACTGGGGCTGTGATCATCCTGCTCCTAGAGGTGAGGTGCAGGCGGGGTCCAGGCTAAGCCCCTCCCATCTAAGGCCCAGACGGAACCACAGTCTGCATTGTCTTTTTGCTTTGCTGTCCTCTCCCCAGATCCCAGACATCTTCAGGGTTGGTGCGTCTCGATATTTTGGACAGACGACTCTTGGGGGGCCATTCCATGTCATCATGTGAGTATCCCCTCATTCCAGCCCCCTGCCTTTCCTTACCAGAATCGTTTCCCATCTCCCAGTTCACTCTCTGAGATCTAGACCTCAGCTCACTGTCACTCCAAGGATTTCTCTCCAGTTGGCTTGTAGGTGTGACTGTATGTGTGTTTCAGGTGTAAAGACTAGGCCTGAGTGTGTGGGTAGCACTGTGCTGTAGGAACCTAGAATAGTTTCAGTCTGTTTCTCACTCACTGCTCCCTGCTCCCCCAGCATCACCTATGCCTCTCTGGTGCTGGTGACCATGGTGATGCGGCTCACCAATACCAATGGGGAGGTGGTGCCCATGTCCTTTGCCCTGGTGCTGGGCTGGTGCAGTGTCATGTATTTCGCCCGAGGATTCCAGATGCTGGGCCCCTTCACCATCATGATCCAGAAGGTCAGTACTTTTCCACAGCTTCCTCTGCCTCAGGCACAGGGCCCTCCCAGAAAGAGGGATGGCGGTAGAGTAGAGCTGGTAGAACTCTGGGGGCCTCCTGACCTGCTCGCGGTAGCTGCTCAGAGGCAGTGGAAAAACAATTATCCCACCCTTTCTCCTTTGTCTGTTTCCTGCAGATGATTTTTGGAGACCTAATGCGTTTCTGCTGGCTGATGGCTGTGGTCATTTTGGGATTTGCCTCCGGTAAGGCACCATTCCCACCTCTACTAGATCAGCAGATCCAGTTCTCCCGAAAGTTTACTCTCATTCTTGCTCTCAGTTCACATTTGCACTTCATTTTGCCCTTTTTTTTTTCTCCTGTTGGAAAGTAAGTCTAAAAGCACACCCATATTTACAGGACCAGGGGCCACTCAGGTTGGCCTAGAAGGTAAAGCCATGTGTTAAGGGTCAATAACATTCACGTTCACTAACTGCCCTGCAAGGGCTTTAAAGGAGAGACAGAAAAAGACCTTTGATGAGAGTGGGGCATTAAACAAGAAAGAGTGGCCAGTCTCGGATCTCAGAAAACCATGTGGACAAACAGATGGTGCCACGCTTAACTCTCCTATGTCTACAATGCAAAAGAGGAACCAAAGCACTCAACAACATGTAGCTTGCTTTCCTTCTATATGTGGTCGTTTAAAGTTGAGAAAAATAATGAAGAATTGTAAAAAGGAGGTGCAGAAAAACAGCTTGGACGGTTTAAAGAATGACAGAGAAAATAATAAAGAAGAATTGTGAAGAGAGACTGGGAGAACAGGGACACACGGGCACCCAGTCAAGGCACAGCCAGTCAGCGTGCCAGGGAGCTGCAGAAAGGAGCAGCACAGCAAGGAGCTACAGAAAGGAGCAGCACGGCAAGAAACCACAGGCAGCTGGAGAGAGCCAGAGGGAAGGAGAGGGTGGGGGGACGAGCGGAAGAAGGTCCTTAGAGAGGGGCAGAAAGAGGAAGGCCTAGGTCTGAAGAGTGAAAGGTGAGTAACTCAAATTCAGCCCTCAGTGTCTGCAACTGATCATCTGTTAGACAAGAGGAGGCACTAGATGGCCTATGAGGATCCCCCCATCTCTAAAAAGCGTGACGCAGTGCAGAGGACTCTATTACTGTCCTCAAGAATTTCCCATTCAATGGGGATTCCCCCAAAACAATAGACCTAAATAACAACAATGACCAAAAACAGTAACAACAAAAAACCACCACCGAAATCTGAAATGTGAAAGGGTGAAACTATGGCTTTCTGCCTGTTTGGAGTTCTCCACCCCAAGCCCTCATGTATCCTTTCCTCCCACTCCCTGGTCATCTACATCTACATATGACACAGATTACAAAATGAGGTGGTGGTCACAGAGTGGCTCTCTGCAGATGTCCTCTATCCAGAACTCTCTAAACGATCCCTTTGTGGCCATTGCACTTGCTTTTCTCTTAAATAAATAAGGAGGCAATGCTTTGTTAAAGACCCTGTTTCTGCCCTTGGAATCACCTTGTACTTCAGTCCCCCATGCAGAGAGGAGGCTTTCAAATAGTCTAGTGCTGTCCTGAAGTTCCAGTGTCACTGCTATCCGGTAGGCTCCACCCTGAGCAGGAATCTGTTTCCTATGATGGTTCAGGTTCACCCAGGGAATGGCAGAGTGACGGACGGTTATCTAGAGGCCATCAAGATTAAAAAGGGGCTCTTCTTTTAGCCTGTTCATGTGTTCTGTTCTTTAAAAATTGTTGAAGATTCCATGCATTCTTGTAATAACTCGCCTTTTAAGTATTTGGTTTTCTAAAATGTAGAAACCAGTTAGGTGACCTATTATCCATTATCCATACACACACATACACACTGCACACACATACAATTTTGTTGTTAAATGACTGATTATTACTACCATGACCATTACCCAGAGTGGTGAACTTAATCTTCGGGCATATTAGGGTTAGACAGTTCCACAGGAAAGATTTATCTGTACGTAATTACCTGTGCATCTGTGCAAGTGTATTTAGACAAATATGTAAATCAGAGATAGAATAAGTGCTTACCAGGTCCATGCTTATTGTGGTAACTTCATTATCCCATCTCCATGTCCTCTTCCTGGGCGGAGCAGCGTTCTATATCATTTTCCAGACAGAGGACCCAACCAGTCTGGGGGAATTCTATGACTACCCCATGGCACTGTTCAGCACCTTCGAGCTTTTTCTCACCGTTATTGATGCGCCTGCCAACTACGATGTGGACTTGCCCTTCATGTTCAGCATTGTCAACTTCGCCTTTGCCATCATTGCCACACTGCTCATGCTCAACCTGTTCATCGCCATGATGGGTGACACCCATTGGAGGGTGGCCCAGGAGAGGGATGAGCTCTGGAGGGCCCAGGTGAGTTCTTTTGTGTTAGTCTTGCTAAGAGGCAGGAGATGGAGAGAAAAATCCAAGTGGGCTATGTTATGGTGGATCATTCTTAAAAGAGTCACACAAAAATCCAGTGAGGCTGTCACCTCAACAGAGGTTTGCATACACCTGAGGTGCATGTGGGTAAATGGAAGGGATGGAAGAAGGATTAAATGAAGGATACTGGCATGAGGGGGATTGTTGCTCACAGGTGAAAAGTCGATCTAGTAGTCATCCTTTAGTCCAGTGGGAACTAGAAATGGCCTTGTTCTGGTATATTCCAGTTTTTCATTTGAACCTTCTATTTGCTTCTATAAATCCCTGTTTCTCCAAGATCTTTTCTTTATACCATAGGCTAACAAATATTGCAATTGGAAGTGACCCTCAATGGCCCTCAAGTTGACCTCCTACTTAACATAATAGTCATTTATTGGTCAGGTCGTTCAATATCTTCTTTAATGCTGATTAGGACCTTATTATCTTATAAATTCAGGTAGAGGATAGGCGAAGGGGAGTTTTCTTATATTTTTAAAGATTTTGTTCTTAGACATTCATGTTGCATTGAGCTAAAGCCTATATTCTTAAAATTTCATTCTTTGGCCCCAGTCTTTCCCTCCCATATAACACAGAACACATTCTTCCATATAAGCACCATTCAAATATTTGAAAATAGCCATCGTTTTTCCCTTAGACTTTTTATTCATTTAATGATGATCATTGAGACCCTGCTGTGTGTTGGAAAATGTCTAGGAGCTGGGAACATGAGCATAAACACAACAGACACCATCTGTGCCCTCATGGAGCTGACCGTTTAGTTGGAAAGACAGGCATGAAGCGAATGACTTCATGGCCTTAGATTTGGTTTACTTAAATTTCCTGTTATTGATTTTACACCAGCATTTCAGTCTAGTGAGATCATTTTATATTGCTTCTGTTGCCCCACATATTATGTATCCCTCCTAGTTTTGTGTCACAGGCACATTTGATAAGCTTGTCTTCCACGTTTCATCTAAGTAATTAATGAAGGCTGAGCAAAGGACAGAACGTGCAGCCGACTTGCTCCTGGAAATTTCCCGGCCAACTTTGCAGTCATTAATCAACCCTTTTCCTTCTTAAGATATGGATATTTAATTTGCTGAAAATTCCCTGAACGGTAACAGTGTCAATTCACCCCCAGGATCATAGATATTCTATTTAATCATTTTATTTAAATCAAGATAACCGGTCTATGGCTTTTCTGTGAAAAAGAAATTGAGATCAGTTTGGAGTGACTCATTTTCCATGAGTCTGAATAGTAAAGTAAGGGCCGCTATTTTATTCAAAACACTCACCAAAATATCCTCTCTCATTTCTTGATGAGTGAAGCTGGTAGCATAGTGCCTGGTGTAGGCTGGGGGGTGAATAGGTGGCTGTTCTCACCACCCACCTTTAGTGTCCTGTCTTCGCAGGCTGCCTTTGGTTCCTTTGCCAGTGGCCTCAGTGCCTCTCTGACCCTCATGGCTCTGGCTGAGTTCTTCCTGTCCCTCTTTCCTCCTTCCAGGTCGTGGCCACCACAGTGATGCTGGAGCGAAAGCTGCCTCGCTGCCTGTGGCCTCGCTCCGGGATCTGTGGGTGCGAGTACGGGCTGGGGGACCGCTGGTTCCTGCGGTGAGTGACGTGTGCGCATGCAAAGCTGCAGACGCGTATAAGGCCACGGAAGCAAGGGTGACAGAGAGCTGTCCTGGAGCCTGCCTTAGCCTGTCTAGGGGAGGGGGCTGGAGCCGAAGTGGAGGGGTAAGAAGAATGCTGTGCATACCTCAGGGCAGCCACATATAAAAGGTTGTGTGCATGTGTCCATCCTCAGGTGTCAGCATGGGTTACCCAACTGGCTGTAGTCTTGTTCCGAGCTGACCTCCATTTCCAGTATACTTTTGGCTTGGATCTAACTTCCTCCTTTATAGTCTGCCCTCATCTCCTGATGTGACTCTCCTCTCTCCTCACATTTGCTTCTTGAATTGCATCTCGTCATCCTTGTGACACACTTATCTATTCGTTGGCTCTGTTTTCTTTCACATTCCCACGTATTAGCAACACATCATACACACACACACATACACACACACACACACACACACACACCCCTGTGTGCATCCTACCACCCTGCAAGCCCTGCTTTCTCAGCCTCGATCATCTCTATCCCAGGTTAGCCTCCACTCCAATCACCTCCCTTCACTTGATCCCGGAGACTCTTCCTGCTTCAACTCTACTCCCTTCTTTCTTCTTCCCTCGTGACTCTGCTTTCTACATATTCACCTCTGCTTCTCCCCTGCCCCTCTCTCCCCACCTGGACTGAGTCCTTTCCCCTTTCCCCCATCAGGGTTGAGAACCACAATGATCAGAATCCTCTGCGAGCGCTTCGCTATGTGGAAGCATTCAAGAACTCAGACAAGGAGGATGACCAAGAGCATCTTTCTGAGAAACAGCCCTCTGGGGCTGAGAGTGGGACTCTAGCCGGAGCCTCCCTGGCCTTCCCAAATTCCTCCCTATCCCGGACCACGTCCCAGAGCAGCAGTCACCGAGGCTGGGAGATCCTTCGTCGAAACACCCTGGGGCACTTGAATCTTGGACTGAACCTTAGTGAGGAGGATGGAGAGGAGGTCTACCATTTCTGATTAGCATCACTGTCACTCTTGACCTTACTCCCGGTTAGTCTGGGGGTGGGGACAGACACAGAGACATCTGCCTATGCAAGTGTCTAACTTCTGTGCCTGTTAATCATGGGAGGATGGGACAGGAGAGTCCATAAGGGGCCATGTCTCACACTTCACATGAGAATTTCTGGCAATGGACAACGGTCATCTATTGTCTTACGTATTTTCTGGGTTCTTGTAAGTCCCACATCTCAGGAAAAAGGAAGTCGGCAACTAAAGACATGTGGTAGGGATGCTAGATTAATGTCAGGACCATTTCTCTTCTGCCCCACACAGTCCCTAGAAAGTAGTAAGCTGTGGCCAGGTGTGGTGGCTCATGCCTGTAATCCCAGCACTTTGGGAGGCTAAGGCAGGTGGATCATGAGGTCAGGAGTTCAAAACAAGCCTGACCAAGATAGTGAAACCCTGTCTCTACTAAAAATACAAAAAAAAAAAAAAATTAGCCAGGCCTGGTGGTGGGTGCCTGTAATCCCAGCTTCTCAAGAGGGTGAGGCAGAGAATTGCTTGAACCCAAGAGGCGGATGTTGCAGTGAGCCAAGATTGTCCCACTGCACTACAGCCTGGGAGACAGAGCGAGACTCCAGCTTAAAAAAAAATTAAAAAGTAAGCTCTGAGGCTTTTCTGGCTCCCCAGGGCTTCATGTGGGGAGGGCCAGGCATGGCTTAGAAGTGTGGCCCTTCTTTTTTTCCTAACCTCCTGTTGGGCTGTCTCCCCAGTGAGCACCCAAACCGCAACTACAATGAGAAAATGTCCTTATTCTTGCCTTCTTTAATTTTTTATTGAGGCACAATACATGTCACGTAAAATTTACCATGTTATCTGTTTTAGATGTACAATTAAGTGGCATTAAGTACATTCACATTGTTGTGTAACCATCACATTGTGTAACCATCACACCGTTATTCATTTATGAAACTTTTTCATCATTCCGAACTGAAACTCTAATCTCCATTGAACAATAACTCTCCAGCTATCTCCCTGCGCCAGCCCCTGATAACCAATATTCTACTTTCTGGCTACAAATTTAACTGTTCTAGGTATCTTATACAAGTGGGATTCTGCGATCTTAGTCCAAAATCTGCCAAATTTTGTTTATTCATCTACCAATGGACACTTGAGTTTTTTCCACCTTTTGGCTGTTGTGAATAATGCTGCTGTGAACCTGATGTACAAATATCTGTTCAAGTTCCGATTTTCAGTTACTTTGGGCATATACCTAAAAATGGAATTGCTAGGTAATTCCTACGTTTAATTTTATGAGGAACGGCCCTACTGTTTTTCACAGTAGCTTTTACCATTTTACATTTCCGTCTAATGGGCATGAAGTGGTTTCACATGTAGTTTTGATTTGCCTTTCCCTAACCACCAATGATACTGAGCATGTTTGTGTGTACCTGCTTATTGGGCATTTATATATCTTCTTTGGAGAAATGTCTTTTTGGTTTATTTTTCCATTTTTGAATTAGGTTTTGTTGTTGTTGTTGTTGAATTGCCCTATCTTTGCTTTTTGAGGCTCACAGTCTGAAGTGTTTGCATCCTGCTGTGTTTTTAAGTATGTATGGCAAATTATGCCTATATTTGAATGGCCTAATCATTTATTTTCTAGGACCCTCCTGCTCTGTCCCTAGCAGCTAATCATCCTTGTGCCTGGAGGCAACAGGCTCCTGCTTGGACTCCTGACATAGCCATCCTCCATTCCCATCTCCCTCTGCACCACACTGAGCTGTGAAAGGACCAGCAACAACAGAGGAAGGGTCATCCCTCTCCAGGAGGGAAATTAGGAATCAGGGGTCCAGGGCACCCATTATAGGTGCTCATGGGTAACCTCTCTTGTGTCTGCGGCACTATACTTCTAATTCTAGCCCCATCATCACCCTCACCAAAAAGCCATGACAGCTTTTCAGAGGACTGTGGTCTGGGATAGCAGAGATATAAGCGGGATTTGTGAAACCACAGACTGTTCATTCAGATACCACCAGCTCAGGGCTGAGTGCCCAACAGTGAGGGATCACATAATGTGTTATATACATGCTCACACACACTGTGTAACACACATGTTCACACACTGTGTTATACACATGTTCACACACACTGTGTAACACACATGCTCACACACAATGTGTTACACACATGCTCACACACACTGGGACACATGGGTGGCAGGGTATGTACAACTGCTCAGTTGCCGTCATTCTTCTTTATTCTCTTCATAGTGGAAGCTCTTTAAAACTCTGCTTCTGTAGTCCTTTGTTTTTGTTTTTGTTTTCTGAGACAGGGTTTTGTTCTGTTGCCCATGCTGGAGTACAGTGGCGCGATCACTGCTCACAGCAGCCTTGACCTCCTGGACACAAGTAATCTTTTCCCCTCAGCCTTCCAAGTAGGTGGCACTACATGTGTGCACCACAACACCCAGCTAATTTTTGTATTTTTTTTTTTAAGAGATGGGGTTTCGCCATGTTGCCCATGGCTAGTCTTGAATTCCTGGTCTCAAGCAATCCACCTGCCTCGGCCTCCCAAAGTGCTGGGATTATAGGCATGAGCCACTGCACTCAGCCCTGTAATCCTTTTAATACTTGCTTAACTTGCCTATAAACTTATATGTTTTTTGATTTGAGCCCTTGGCATACCCCCAGGTATTGTCCTTTGTCCTGGTACACCTGGTATATAATTAAAATTTCTTACCACCTAGGTTTTTCACTAAAAATAAGAGCTACTATGAATTAACATTATAAATTAATGAATGTAATTAAAACTACTAGGTACAAACAATGTGTATTAAAGAGGTAGGATGTGGTTTTTTTTTAAAACAAATGTTAAAATAAGTCACGAGAGTGTGGCTCTTGAAAAAAAAAGGTTTTTTTTTCAAGTTTAGAAGATTTTTTTGTTTTTGAGACTGGGTTTCACCACGTTGGTCAGGCTGGTCTTGAACTCCTGACCTCAAGTGATCCACCCGCCTCGGCCTCCCAAAGTGCTGGGATTATGGGCGTGAGCCACAGCGAGTGGCCCTAGTTTAGAAGATTTTAAGGATTGTTTCAAGTTAACAGAAAGGACAAAACTGAAGTTTTAAGCAAATTGTAGAAGGTTTGTGGAAGATTGATCTTATAAAAGAAATTTTCTGTGTGATCAAGTTTGGCTAAAATTTTAAGGGGATTATTTAGTTTTTATATAAATTGAACATTAATATAAATAGCACATTGATGAAGGGGTCCAAATCTGGGCACCTGTGTGAGGATAACAGGATTTTCTTGGAATATTGATCTGTTCTTTAACATGAATTTATAAAGTTTAAAAGAGTCTTGTGGAAACCTTACCTTATAATCAAACTCACTAAAATTTGATAGATTTGCTTACAAGATTCTATTAAAATTAGCTTTAGAATTAATAATATGGTAATAGAAAAAATAAAATTTGGTTTTATTTTTTAAATAAGATTTTTGTATAATATTAAGATATGGTAAAAGATTTTCATTTACTCTTTGAATAAACGGCAAAAACAAAATAATAATAAAGAAAAAGAGAAAGATTCAGTTGACTTCATGCCTCTATTAGGTCCTATTTTTTTAGGAAACTAAGCTCTTCTTTATCAAGATGTAAAGATTTCTGCTTTAAAAAAAAATTGGTCAGTTATCACTTTAGCTAAATGACTTACTTCATAATAACCTGTAATCTCATTTTGTGATATCAAGTGCTTTAAACTTTTAATGTTTGGCAAATTTTCCAAAATTAAATTCTAAATGCAGTCTTTTAACCTCAAACTGACTTTTAAAGGTCCAAGAGAAACATATTTGGCTTAGTTGATATGTTAAAATCATACAGGAAGCATTGCCAAATATAAAATGGTATTTAACTTTCTTTGGGATATATTTATATAAATGTGCTATTGCTATGTGTTCCAAAATTGCATAACATTATTATAATTTTAATATGTCTTGGTATATATTATTAGTAATAATTATAATTATTTTAAATTATTGTGTGCCACAGAAATAATCAGATTTCCTTGTCAGTTATATCTTTGACCACGGATATCTTTTGTCATTCACAATTATTATTTTACTTTGTTCCTTATCAAAACGTTGTTTATAATCAGCTATAGGACTCTGATGGTGTATTAGTCCATTCCCACACTGTTATGAAGAGGTAGTCGAGACTCAATAATTTATAAAGAAAACTTTAATTGACTCACAGTTCTGCGTGACTGGGGAGGCCTCAGGAAACTTAGAATCATGGCAGAATCACCTCTTCACAGGGTGGAAGGAAAGAGAATAAGTGCCAAGCGAAATGGGTAGCCCCTTATCTAACCATCTGTTGCCCCTGCTGGAGTACAGTGGGCAACTCACTGAGAGAGTGAGTTCTCATGACAGCTCACTATCACGATAACAACATGGGGGGAATATGCCCCCATGATTCAATTACCTTTCACTGGGTCCCTCCCACTACATGTGGGTATTATGGGATTACAATTGAAGATAAAATTTGAGTGGGGCCACAAGGCCAAACCATATCAGATGGATACTTTTAAATGAAGATTTCTGACAGCTTTGGAGATTGTTCCATTAAAATAGAGAGAAAAAAAGAAACCTTCAGAGATCTGATGTATTCATGAGGATTGCTGACCCAATATCAAGTAGAACAGAGGTTAATTGCATGAACTGAGCTAATAGAAGACTAAAATAATTTTTTGTGTGACCTTTTTTATCTGAAACATTGCTGATTCTTTTCAGTTTTTGGGTTGTTTACAGCTTTAATAATTGAGTAAAATATGCTCTTGTGAGCCAAATTTAAAGCATATTTCTTTCTTTCTACCTGATTTCTCCAGAATTTGAAAACTATTTTTGAGTATTCTTAATTTATGTCAATATCATTATTTGTATGAGTTCAATAAAAATCTCCTTTCTTTTGTAACAGGACACAATTGGAGACTACTATTTTACTAAAGCTTTACTACTGACTAGAATGAAGTTTTTTTTTTTTTTTTTTTT
>NW_016107761.1:958923-960372 GCF_001604975.1 Cebus imitator
TTTTTTTTCTAAAAAAAAAGAAAGAAAGAAAAAAAAGGAATAGTAATAATAATAAAAAGAATGAAGGAGAGGAAGAAAGAGAAAGAGGAAGAGGAAGAGAGAACGGGGGTGATGCTTTATTGCCTGGGCTAGAATGCAGTCTAAAAATGGGTATGCCTATAATTGTGCTTAATAATAGAGACATGAAAAAAAAATGAGGGAAGAAAATAACAAACAAGCAGCCAACCAATATTTCATTTAAACCTGTAAATAGATGTGATGTGGTACTGATAAGAGTGTATATTTTGTGTATTTAAAGTGGAGAGTTCTAGAAATGTTAATTAAGTTTACTTGTTGCAGATCTGAGTTCAAATCCTGGATATCGTTGTTAATTTTCTGTGTCATTCATCTGTCTAATATTGTGTTGAAGTCTCCCACTATTATTGTGTGGGAGTCTAAGTCTCTTTATAAGTCTTATATATCTGGGTATTCCTGTATTGGGTGTATATATATTTAGGATCTTTAGCTCTTCTTGTTGCATTGATCCTTTTATCATTATGTAATATCCTTCTTTGCTTCTTTTGATCTTTGTTGCTTTAAAGCAACTTCTGCTTTTTATTTATTTATTTATTTTTGCTCTCCATCTGGTTGGTAAATCTTTCTCCATCCCTTTGTTTTGAGTCTTTGTGTATCCTTGCATGTGAGATGGTTCTGGATGCAGCATACCTATGGGTTTTGGCTTTTTTTTTGCCTGTCTATGTCTTTGGATTGGGGGATTTAGTCGATTTAAATTTAGAATTAATAATAATATATGTGAGTTTAATACTGCCATTTAATGTTAGCTGGCTCTTTCGCCCATTAGTTGATGTAAATTCTTGATTATGTTGATGCTCTTTACTTTTTGGTATTTTTTAGAAAGGCTCATACTGGTTGTTCCTTTCTATGTGTAGTGGTTCTTTCAGAGCTCTTGTAAAGCAGGCCTGGTGGTGATGAAATCTCTGAGTGCTTGCTTGTTCACAAAAGATTTTATTTTTCCTTCGCTTATGAAGCTTAGTTTGGCTGGATGTAAAATTCTGTGTTGAAAGTTCTTTTCTTTAAGGATGTTGAATATTGGCCCCAACTCTCTTCTAGCTTGTAGGGTTTCTGCTGAGAGATCTGCTGTGAGTCTGATAGGCTTCCCTTTTTGGGTAACCTGACCTTTCTCTCTGGCTGCCCTCAGTATTTTCTCCTTCATTTCAAACCTGGTGAATCTGGCGATTGTGTGCCTTGAGGTTGGTCTTCTTGAGGAATATCTTTGTGGTGTTCTCTGTATTACCTGGAGTTGAATATTGTCCTGCCTTGCTAGATTGGGAAAGTTTTTCTGAATAATATCCTGAAGTGTGTTTTCCAGCTTGAATTGATTCTCTTCGTCACATTCAGGTACACCTATCAAGCGTAGATTAGGTCTTTTCACATAGTCCCATATTTCTT
>NW_016107761.1:960953-977761 GCF_001604975.1 Cebus imitator
TTCTTTGCATTGGGTTAGAACAAGTTCTTTTAATTCACAGAAGTTTCTTATCATCCACCTTTTGAAGCCTGCTTCTGTTAATGGAACACACTCGTTCTCCATCAGGCCTTGTTCCATTGATGATGAGGAACTGTGATCCCCTGTAGAGGGAGAGGCGTTCTGATTTTGGGTATTCTCAGCCTTTTTAGGCTGTTTTCTTCCCTTTGTTATAAATTTATCCATCTGTGGTCTTTATAATTACTGTCTTTATAACTGGGTTTTTGAGTGGACATCCAACTTGTTGATTCCCAGCACTAAAATCTAAGCAACCCACTGCGCGCCGGCAAAAATAGCGGCGTTATGATTGATGGTGCTTTTCTGACTCTGCACCAAGAACCGCCACACGAAGGCAGCGGCAAAACTGCCTCGCCGGCCACAAGAGTTGCACTGGCGACCCATGGGGCTTCTCCGCTGGGAATCTCCTGGTGTGTGAGCAACAAAAATTCGTCTGAAAGTGTGGCATCCTCTCGTTCTCTGCGCTTTCACTGGGAGCTACAATCCCGAGCTGCTAGTGATCAGCCATCTTGGATCTCTCTCCTCAGCTTCTCTAGAATGAAATATTTTAAGAGATAAACAAGCTGTTTTAAGTAACTGCCATTGACTTATAGAGCCAATAAAAGATCCTTTAAAAAGCTGGCCTTGTCCCTTGCCTATACAATTCTTTTACAGGGTTTCCAACCTGTGATAAGTAAAGAATGTTACTTTCTGACAGGCCCAGGAACCCCAAGTTATCTTGAGACTAAGAAGAGAGGCATTCACCCAATTCATACAGATATCTGCAGGTGCAAATAAATTGACTGGGCTTGGGGTCTTTAAAAACTCTAATCTGCTGGGTGCAGTGGCTCACACCTGTAATCCCAGCACTTTGGAAGTCTGAGGCGGGCGATCACCTGAGGACAGGAGTTTGAGACCAGCCTGACCAGCAAGGTGAAACCCCATCTCTACTAAAAATACAAAAATTAGCTGGGCATAGTGGCAGGTGCCTGTAATCCCAGCTACTTGGGAGGCTGACACAGAAGAATTGCTTGAACCCAGGAGATGGAGGTTGCAGTGAGCTGAGAGCACACCACTGCACTGCAGCTTGCAGTGAGCTGAGAGCACACCACTGCACTGCAGCCTAGGCGACAGAGTGAGACTCCATCTCGAAAACAAAAGGAAAGAAAAGAAAAGAAAAAAGTCTGACCTGAGATTCCTTAAACAAAAAAACTTCCAGCAAGCCAATTAAAAAAAAAAGAGGCTATATAGAAAGTAATTACTCTTGCTGCACTTTATACAAAGAATCAGGCCACGTACAATACAACTAAAACTTCTTTACAAATAAATTTATCCTACTATGATTTGTCTGATAAAAATAGAGGACTAAGGAGAGAAAATTATGTTTAAAAAAAAAGTATAAAACACCTATTCTTAGACCTTACCGTATCCATTGTTTTTCAGTTTTATTCTTCATTAAAATGTATTTGGACTGAATCCTAAGTTCTTTCCTGGCTACAAGTCTCCAAACTACTGTTCATTTTTTTTCTCCTTTTTCTTTCATTTGCTCCCATTTTTTTTTTCTCATTTGGAATCTAGAAATTAAAACTAGAAATTTTAATTTAAAATTAAGTTTAAATTAAAACTGTGCTTTTCTTAAACTTCTGCCAAGTGAAACTAGAAACTTAAACTTGGGGAAAAGTAACAACAACTTATTTATATATATAAACCACTTTTGTGCCTGCCTAGTGATGCATGGACTTCAGAGTAATATAGCCTAAATCAGTTTTCCAGGATTACTTTCCCCTTTTGTTGTCATGATCTTTCCTCCTTTTTTACAGGTTTTCTTTCTGTCTTCTGTCCTCTATTTTTCTCTGTGGAACATGAGATTTCACAGCCTGCTAAGAATGATCCTTCCTAAAATGAAGGACCTAAGCATCTAGAAATAGACCGTCCTAGTGACAAGGGATCAGACCAAACCTGAGATAAGAGTCTCATTTTCTTCTACAAGGCTTTCCCCAAAAGATTTGGAAGAACGGGAAGGGGAGGAGAATGTGAAAGGAAAATAAAATCTTGGGACCTCAAACTCACCAGGCGAAAGGGAAAAGTTGAGTTTGGAAACTGAGTCAAACTTTTGGAAGTTGCCTTTCTTCCAAAAAGTTTGGAAACTCCCTGTCTTTTTGTTCCTAAACAGGTGGCCTCCCTCACCCTGACATTGCAAATTAACAGTTTATCTTCACAGGTGCAGGACAAGAGGGGAACAGAAATCATCCCTCCATCTACGCCGGGATGAAGGCATATTTGACTTCTTCCTCTAATTTACTTTGTCTTATGTAAAGTGCAGATGTATGGAGCATGACACAAATACACAATTGAATCTTCCTCTGCTCCCTGCTTCTCACATGCAACATGTAGATTCAGTGAGCACTAATCAAAGCCTCTAAAGAATGTAACCACTTGGTGTGGGGGTTGGGTGGTAGCACAAAAGAAAAAAAAGGATGTAACCACTTGTCTTATTTGTCTACCCTCCCCCTTTCTTTAACTTTTTCCCCTTTAAATACTGAAGCCTTCAAAACCCACTTTGTGTGCAGGCCTCAGAGCTTACTGTGTCTCTTATTCCTGAGTGTGTCCTCGACCCTGCAAAACAAAACTCTAACTTGATCGGGGCCTGTCTCAGACATCTTTTTCTGAGTTTACAACTTCCACTCCTGTGCAAAGTGAAACTCCCATCTGTGTTCTAGATCCGTGCCGAACTCTGTCTTTTCACACCCCAGGTCCATCGATGTCTCTTCTCACGTGTGTACCTTCAACCTCTTCTTCCCTGGTAGCTCTGTCAGCAAATAAACATGCTCTATTCTTTTGCATTTTCAAAGAAATTGCAAACTCCCTCCCTCAACCCCACCTCTCCTTTCGGCGACTGTTTTACCTTTTTTACTCCCTGTACAGGGCCAAACTTCTTAAGAGTAAACCCAATTGTCTACTGGCCTCCCACTGACACCTCCACTCATTGTGATTTGACCCTGTCTACTTCATGCTACAGATACCACGTGGGGAGGTTACATACCTGTAGACTGAACAGTCTTAGTTTTGCTTGAACTCTCTGTAGCATTCAGGTTACAGTTAACTGCGCTACTTGTTAACATATCTGGTGCCACACATTGTAACTGCTCTGGCTGCTTCTCCTCCACTGACCCCTTAAAGATTTTCAGTACACAGGCTGTTTTCCTCCCCACCTGGGTAGTCCTGCCTAATTCAATAGATTACTACGCACCCAGCTCAGAATCCCTAGCTCCTTATCTTCACCTTAGATCTGTCTGTCTCTGGAGCTCCAGGCAGGAACAGCTTGGACGCCTATTGATTGGACCGCTCTACCTGGATATTTTACAGACACATCAAAATCAACATGTCCCAAACTGAAAAGCTTTTCTTCCTCACCAAACCTGCTCCTCCACCAGTGTTCCCAACGAACTATGCAGCAGCACAACAAAGTTGCCTAAGCCAGGATCCCAGACGCCCCGTCCTCCACGCGCTGTCTTAACTCTCAGATCCAGTGAATCTCACGCTCTCACGTCTTGTGGATAGTCTAGTCCCTAAACATGTGCTTTGAAAAATAACTAATTTTGATTAGATCACACATCACATGGTACAAAAAGCAAAGAGCACACAAGGTATCTAGGAAGGCAAGCTCTCCTATCTCTGTCTCAGCCTCTTGCTTGTTATTCTCAGGGACATTCACTGATAAAAAGTTTATTATTTATCCTTCCAGAAATGCTCTAGGCATTTCCAAGGATATGTGTGTATACATTTCTCTTAAAATACATATAATAGCATAGTAGATTAGAAAAAGTTGTTGCGTTTGTCCTTAAGATATTTTAAAGTATCTCATTCTGCACATGATTTTACCATGATGTATTATTTTTACTCCTGGGTAGCGCTATATTCTCCTTCCTCTTGGGCTTCATAATTTCTGGACCTTTCTACCCCTCTGCCTCCATTTCCTCTTTCATCTTTGTGGCTTTTATTCATCCTATTGGTCTCAGCTTAAAGATTATACACTTAGGGGGTGTGCATGTGCACCTGTGTGCTAAAAGAGGGGGCTCCCTGTCTCCTCGGCTAGGTGAAAGACCACCTGCTTTATGTTGCTAGACCACCGATATTTTCTTTTTATTACACGCACTGAAATGTATTGCACTTACTTGTTTAAATGACTGTTACCTTCACAAAGGTAAAGGTGATGTCCATCTTATTCATCCTTGTATTCCCAGCATCTGGCATAATTCCTAGTACGATGTATTGTGAAATAAATATTCATTAACTGAATCTATAAATGATTGATTGATTTTTATTCTAACTTTTCTCACTGGCCATACACGTTTCCACTTTGTTCCACCTCTCAAAGGTGTTGAAAACATGGCTGCCTTTTGAGTGAGGTTATAGTCATTAAAGATGACCACGTAATATAAGTGGAAATGCTTTGGAAAGAATAAAAACCAATGCAAATGAGATTACTAGGAAATTTTTTAGCCTAAATAGGCTTGTGTGTGTGAATATGTGCATGTGGGTGTGTGTGTGTCTGTGTGTCTGTGTGTGGATGTGAGACAGGGAGAGAGAAAAGAGGAGGAGGAAGAGGAAAAACGTGGTGGAAGTGAAGGGGCAGGAGGGGGGCTGACAGAGAAGAGAAGAGGAAGAAGAAAAAAAGAAGAAACGGGGAGAAAGTCCTTCAGCAAAGCTCTGCGACCGCGCTTACTGATCAGGCTGGTATGTAGAATCCTTAAGAGGCATTAAGATAATCTGTGAGATTCCACCTCTGCCCTCAGGAGCCCAAGTGAGAAAGGAGGAGAACACACACACACAACACACACTCAGCTCACTGCAGGGCAGATGTGGGAAGTGAACCATGTGCTAAACTAGATGGCAAATGTCTCTTCCTGCCAGGCAGCTGCAAGGCTTCTTTACGGGGCTCCAGGGACAGGGACAAGGAGTAGAAGAAATACTGCTCTTTCTGCCTCAAGAATTTTTCAGGTACTCACAAATGGTTACTATTCTTCCCTCCTGTCTCCCGCTGTCCCTGATTATTTCAGAATATAGAATGCAAAAAAAAATAATAATAATAATCATGCTCCTGTATGCCTTGGAGGCCAGAGGCAGGAAAGCAGTGTGAAGATGTTCTCACAGGCATCACTGGACTTTTAAAATGCCTCCCTCCCTCAAATGTTTGCAAAGTGTGTTATGGACAAGGTGCTCCGTTCTGGTAAGGACAGTTGAGTTGCACCTGAGAAGTGGCTCTGCCGGCAGCCTCAGGAAGGGAGGCCAGAGGGCAGCATTCCTCCCTCTGTGTTGCACCTGAAGAAATGCAAGATAAGGTCTGGGCAGAGCTGAGCGAGAGGAAGAAAAGGAGGAGGGAGAGAGTATGTCAGGGAAGGGCTGCCTTAGTAGGTCCCTAGGGCAGGATGGCATTGCATGGCAGGGCAGAGAAGAGACACTGGCATCCAAAAGGCCTCTTGGCACACCTGAGCTCACTCCAGGAAAAGCTGAGAATGCCTTGGCGTGGGGTCAAGGAGCATTGACTTCTCTGAGCCAGGCTCACTTGTTTCTTAAAGGTTAATGAGGAAAAGATGAGAAGTGAACATGGAGAGAAATACTTAACCCAGGTAATGCTGAATGATGTCATGTGGACAGGGAGAGGTTGCAGAAGTGTGGCCCCCTTCTCTCTGCCCTGGGATGGCAGCCAGGCCGCAGCCACCTGCAGAAGGACTGGACACACCTTCTTCATTTTGCTTGCACCTCTTTGCTATCTTTGTGTTCCAGGAGGCGGCAGTTAGGACCAACTGGGCCTGAGGGGTAGGGGCTTGTGCAAGCCAGCTGCAGCTGGAAAGCCCGAGTGTGTGCCTCCACCCTGACCTGTGCAGCGCTCCCTGCACTGCCTGAGGGAAAGAGCTTCTCGTTCATGATTCTTTTTTTTTTTTTTTCCTAACCATGAGCATGGAATGTTTTTCCATCTGCTTGTTTCCTCTCTTGCAAATTTTAAACTTTCTTTCTTTCTTTCTTTTTTTGATACAGAGTTTTGCTCTTGTTTGCCCATGCTGGAGTGCCGCAAAACCATGTTCAAGCAATTCTGCTGCCTCAGCCTCCCAAGAAGCTGGGACTACAGACATGAACCACCAGGCCCAGCTAATCATTTTTGTATTTTTAGTAGAGATGGAGATTCTCCATGTTGGTCAGGCTGGTCTAAAACTCCCAACCTCATGTGATCCGCCCTCCTCAGCCTCCCAAAGTGCTGGGATTACAGGTGTGAGCCACCGCACCCAGCCTCCTTCGTGATTCTTTTTTTTTTTTTCCATTTATTTATTTTATTGCATTTTAGGTTTTGGGGTACATGTGAAGAACATGCAAGATTGTTGCATAGGTACACACGTGGCAGTGTGATTTGCTGCCTTCCACCCCATCACCTACATCTGGCATCTCCCCCCTTGCTCTCTCTCCCCAGCTCCCCACCCCCCACAGTCCCTCCCCTATTTCCCCCCAACCGACCCCAGTGTGTAGTGCTCCCCTTCCTGTGTCCATGTGTTCTCATTGTTCAACACCCGCCTGTGAGTGAGAACATGCTGCTCCTCACTAAATGCAAAAGAACAGAAATCATAACAAACAGTCTCTCAGACCACAGTGCAATCAAGTTAGAACTCAGAATTCAAAAACTAACCCAGAACTGCAGAGCTTCATGGAAACTGAACAACCTGCTCTTGAATGTTGACTGGATAAACAATGAAATGACGACAGAAATAAAGATGTTCTTCGAAACCAACGAGAATGAAGACACAACATACCAGAATCTCTGGGACACATTTAAAGCAGTCTCTAGAGGAAAATATATAGCAATAAGTGCCCACATGAGAAGCAAGGAGAGATCAAAAATTGACACCCTATCATCAAAACTGAAAGAGCTAGAGGAGCAAGATCAAAAAAACTCCTTCATGACTCTTAAAGGCCATTGTCTTATCAACGAAGCTTTCTCTCCTTAGCCCTTTTACCTGCACTTCTTTTTTTCTTCTTCCTGACCAAGCTATGGTGCCCACCGAGGGTTGCAACACGTCATCACTACCACCCTGCCCCGCCACCACCAGGGTCTTCTTTGGTGGGTGACTGTCTTAGGTACTGGGCTAATCCAAGGCCACCTCAGCTGCAGCTTTTTTTCTTGTCCCTATGAGCAGAGCTCCCTCGAGAATCAGGGCCCTTTACGGATGACGTGAGCACGTGAAAACCCAGTTTCACTCCCCAGCTCTGCCGTGGTGTTAGCTGAGGAAACCTGTACATCAGTGAGTCATTATCATTTTTGACTTGTGCACCTGACATGATTATGATAATAAAATAGCGCCAAGCATGTGAAAGCACACACGTTCCTAAAATCATACTGCTGTAAGGAGTGACTGCAATACTGTGGGCTGCCCTGGTTCCCTTCTCTTGTGCCCCTGCTCCCTCTGCTTTTTCTCAGCCCTCTCTGGACACTGTCTTCCAATTCAGACATAAGGAGGCAAGGGAAGGAGATGTAGAAATAAAAGACCATGGCTCCGTGAAGGTGTCACTGGCGAGGTCCTTAGCGCCGCTCTCATGCCCATGGGTCAGAGAGGGTGACCCCCCAGTGATGGCTCTTTCCTTCTTAAAGAACTCTCAGACTTCAGCCCTTCATCCTGTAGTCCCTCACTTTCCCTCTCTTTTCCCTAAATAAACCACCTCCAGAGAGGGCAGCTGCAAAGGGAAGATTGCAACAACTTGTTCTTTCTTGTTGTTTTTGTGACAGGGTCTTACTCTTGCTCAGGTTGGAGTGCAGTGGCATGATCATGGCTCACTGCAGTCTCAACTCAGCCTCCCAAGTAACTGGGACTACAGGTGCACCACCATGTCTGGCTAATTTTTTTTTTTTTTTTTGCAGAGATGGGTTTAGCCATGTTGCCCAAGCAACTTGTTCTTTCTTTACCCAGGCAGAAGTCTCTGTCTCTTCACCTTCTCTCTCCCTCCTTCCATGGGTGAACTTAGTGAACCTGAGGGACAAGAAGGAAGCAATCCCAGGTTCCATGGCCTCTGTGCCAACCCCTCTATGTCTCAGGTCAGCGATCACTCCCTCCCTCTGGGTTCCAGGCCAGCCTTGATGGGGGAGCTCAGGACAGGAGGGTGGGAATGGCTGGGGGCACAGGTGTCTTTGCTACACACGCCATGTCCTTTCCTCCATCCTAGCTTCTGCTCCCTTCCCACCTTCTCCAGGCCAATTAATCTTTCAAGAGCAGATGGCCATTTCTCTGCGTGTGGGCTGGGGATTGCAAAATACCCTTCCCACCCCAACCAGGCACGCACACACACACACACACACACTCTCTCTCTCTCTCTCTCTCTCTCCCTCTCTCTCTCTCTTCCCTGCCACCTCTCCTTGCTCTTCACCACCTTCTGAGCCCCTCTCTTGTATACTGGGCCACCTTTGCCCTTGGGGCCTAGGAAAGAAAATATACCTATTAAATGGCTTGCAATTTCCCAGGCACAGCTCATCCTTCACAAAACATAGTTCAACATAAACTCTACACCAGGCACGTCAATGCGGAAAAAGAATGTGATGTGATTTAGCCTCTACCTTTGAGACTCCCCACGTGGGAAACATGGGCAAGCCAAGGGACAATGTAAATGCAGTAAGATCCCTTCCATGCAGGACCAGAGGGGAGAGAGGTGGGGGCACAGAGGAGGCAGGGACTGGCCCTGCCTGGGTAGGGCTGGGTGCCTAGGGAACAAAAGAGAGTTTGACATCCAAATTGGGTTTCAGAGGATGAGCTGCAGTTTGTGAAGAGATCATCTGAGGTGTCTTTCTGAACTGGGGCAGGATTGGTCTGGTTAGAGAGCCTGGCATAGGGGAAATGCCATAACCCCTATTTCCTCACTATTCAAGTCAACAGTGAAAAGGTACTTAGATGTAAACAGTCTCTTTATGAGGGCAGGGGGTGAGGTCTATGGAAGGGATGCTACAGAAACCCAACCTGTGTCGGTGGTAACAGCCTGACGCTGAATCTACTCTAGTCTCCCAGAGGGAGAGAGCGGATTTGCTCACCAGAGGGTAATCTGGTCTGTCACTGAAAGGGCTCCAAGGCAGAATAACAGCCACAGAAGAAAAGAATGAGGGAATAAGAACAGGGCTATTACTGTACGTTTGCCATGGGCCAGCTGCTTTGCACACCCTTCTCTCTCTAATTCTCAGGAGCCTGCAAGTTAGCTGTTGTCATCCTTGTTTTATAGGCAGGCAAGTAAGGCCCAGAGAGGCTGAGTAAGTTGCCTAAGGTCCAGTGACTACTGCTGTGCTCATTTTGTAGACAAGGAAACTGAGGCTGAGAGGGGTGGGCTGATTTGCCTAATATCACTCAGCCAGTAATTAGTAGAGTCTGATTTTGAACCCAGATTTATCTGGCTCCAAGACCTCCTACTTCTACCTCACAACTCAGAGCCCCTGAGATAAGACAGCTCTAAAGTCTCTACCAGAAAGCCCTGTGCTAGATGGGTTTGATTTCACACTCCCACCAAAGCAAAACGGTAAAACAAGTGACTTGCATTCATATGACACTTTATGGTGTATAAAGTCTTTTCATGGCTGTTATCTTCTTTAATCCTAAAAACAATGCCATAAAGCAAACAGAGCAGTTTTAGGTGTCCCTTTTTACAGACAAGGAAGCTGATTTTCAGAGAGATTGTCTGATTGAAGTCACAGCTCGCACTGGAATGGAGCAGGGAAATGACCCAGGATTTCTGGCTCCTAGAGAGATCTGTCTCCGTAGGGGCTCCCTCGGTGTATGGACAGATGGACAAATCCAGACCCAGGTGGGTCGGGCACGACCCTCTTCACAAAGTCTGCAGCAAGGGTGAACACAGATAACGGAACTAAGAGACACGTTGGAGACTCCCAGCTCACAGGCACTTGCCTGCCTCTGACAATCAGTGTGTTGGGGGCATTACGGCACCCACACTCAGTGGTAAGCACACAACTCAGTCGCAGAATCATACACCAGCACGTTCAGTGTTGACTCGGATAGGCAGCCCTGTGCTGACAGTTTCCTTCTGCCCTCTGGTCTGTGTGCAAGAATTTTAGGCCCAGTGCTGCCCGCAAAACCGTTCCTAGTCTTCCTTCCCAGCAGCTTGAAGACTCAGGGGTCCCTCAGACACACCAAAGTCAGCTCTTACAGTCAGGAACCTCAGCAAAGCAAGGAAAAGGGGGAGGAGTAGGGAGATAAAGCAGGACAAGTGGGAGCCCCAAGCAGAACTGCTCCCAGGTTACAGCACATAGCTCTGTGATGACAGGGGTGATGGGTGAACAGATACTCCTATCAGGAGATCACTGTATGCTCCAGCCTTGCTGTACGTTCCCACCTTGCCCTATGCTTGCAGCAGCATACACACGCTCAAACAAAGCCACGTTGCACACTACAGCATCCACACTGCCACATGCACAGGGCAGTACACACAGGAGGGAACCATGCCCCAAGCCCCAAAAATCATGTGTGATGGGGGCAGGGGAGGTGGGGAGTTGCAGAATAGCTGGAGTCTTTTTTTAATTTTCTAGTTCCTGTTATTGTAGTGACTGACTAGGGACCTCATGCTCCTGGTGCCCAGTTAGGTCCAGGATTGCCCAACAGCCATCTGGAGAATGCACTGTTTACCTTCCGTCCCTCCCTGTACTCAGCTGGGACAGCACCTCCTGGCCCCCTCGGCTCCTGCCACCCTGCCTTCCTCTCAGCCTCCCAGCTCAGGTACCTGCCACAGAATCTGCCCAGTCCCCAGTGCCTCAGCTTAGCACTGCTTTGTGGTCCAGGGGGAGGCTGGGCCACCACCTTCTCCCTACTGCGGTGTGCCCCTACTTCCTCCTCCTCGATTCTGCTCCTTCCCTGCTCCTGGGTCTCTCTGTCCTGAGCCCCTGACACCCAGAACTTCAGGAAGGACACGCTGCTCCCAGCCTGTCCCCGTCCGAGGGTTTAGGCATGTCTGTACATGTTAAACAATCCCCCACTCTTAAGTCTGGCATTTTGCCATTTTGGTGGTGGGGTGTTTGGGTGAGTGCTTGTCTTAAATAAATAGGATCCAAAGAGTTCTTATCACTGGCTGCCCTTTCACTGAGTTTGTTGGTTGAAGAGAGACGAACACGTGCAAGGAGGCGCAAGCCAGGGGAAGACCGGCAACCAATGCCACCCTGCAGGGCTGCTGCGCCAAAGGTGACGGTGAACAGACGGTGTGCTTCTGGAAAAGGATTTTGCTTTGGGTTTGAATTTTTAACAGCCATGATGGGCTTTGGGATGAAGGTTTGCTCCTGTCTTCTGAGCCCCAAATAGTGCTGCTTACTCTGGGCTTAGCGGCTCCACATACCCACCCTTTCCCACTCCCTTGCTAAGAGGCAACAGCCAGGTTCTCATGGAATAAAAGCAGTTGGTGATCTAGAGCCCAGATCGTGGGGACGCAGCCCTGGAGTGGGGAGCCAGCCCGCTTCTGCCTTGTCAGAGGGACCATGCACCTCGTCCCCTCCACATCTGTGGCTTTCCAGACCTCTGAGAATCACCATGGTTCGGAAGCTTCACCCTCCCTTCAGCCAGAGCTACTTGGACCACAGAATCCTGTCACTTGGAAGGTGAAAGGAGGGTCAGAGGCTTTGTGTCTTCATGTTCTGCCTGTGGTCCACTCTCTCCTTCCTGTGTAACTCAGAGACAAAGACAGCCAGACTTAACCTGAGAGGCCCCTTCTGACACCATGAAGCTTTGAGCTCCATCCTGCCTAGAGCTGGACGCTGACTAGGGGCTTCCTGGGAGAGCAGAGAATGGAAAAAGGAACAGGGCCACTCAACATCTGGTGTCCTTATTTTTGCAGTTCAGGAAATGAAACCTAAGTGACTTGGCCAAAGACACGGAGTGATTTCTGGTCAGCTGGGGTTAGAATGCAGCTGTCTTGATTACAGATGGATTGCTCTCTCCATTTTACCTCTCCCAGAAAGCTGATCCGCTGCAAGGCACATTTAGCATACTTGTAAAGCTTGCTGAGGACCTGCAGCCTCTCTTCTTGGTTGTCTTTGGTGCCTGCAAGAGAAGAGATGGGGCCCGGTATGGAGGAATGAAGAGGACTGGGGTGCAGTTTTCACAGGAACGAGACCTTGGGGTCTGATGAGGAAGAGAGACAAAGATGAGGGGCAGAAGAAAGAGGCTAGGGGGAAACATGGCCAGCAGGACCAGAGGCTGGGCCCAGGGCAAACCTGAGGACCTTGACATCCTCCTGCACGCACCAGATCACAGGGGACCCATGCGGTGAGCAGGGAGACTCTAGCTGCAGCTGGGTGGGGCCGGTGGGGGATGTGGGCTTCCTCCAAAGTTTCAGGCCTCCTCTCACAAACCCAAGAGGGTCAGTACCCATTCTCGCCAGATCAGCACTCAGCCCGTCCCCTGATATCTTCCGGGTTGGGGACTCAAACTCACTGAGAGGGTGACGGAGAAGCCACAAACCACATAAGCGCTCCCAAGGTTGGACCCACCTTCTGCTGAGGCGGTGAGTGAGAGAGGAGTGGGTGAGAACTAGCGGCCAGTGGGGAGAAACGGACAAGAGGAGAGGGTGACCATACAGATGTGCATGCATGCCTTTTGGGTACATTCTACAAAGGAGAAGGGGCCCAGAAGGCCTGAACACCAGTGGATCTTGAACTCTATAGACCGCTGGGAGGATGCTGGAAAACAGACACCTGTGTGCACGCACACAATCGCTCTAGAACATCGCCATATTGATTCATTTTGACACAAAACACACCATGCATAAATTTACATCAAATAGCACACACATGCGTATCTAGACTGAAACTGCTGCATGGTATGGCTGCTTGTTGCCTCTGCTTCCTCGTGCCCTATTTTCATCTCCAACTCAGCCCTTCGACCACCTTCCTCTTGGATGTTGCCCCAGATCTTGCCAAGGAAGCGTGTGGAGTGTGAAACTCCTTGGGTGTGGAGGTTCCATGGGCCACGGACTGGGAGGTAGGAAATGAGGGCTTGGGGCCCAGGGCTGGAGCTACAGTGAGTGACTGGGATGAGAATAGGGGATCCGGGACTAATGTCACTTTCTAGGGAAAGGCGCAAGGCAGTTCTGCAACGAATTAGACCTCTTGCTCTGTGAAAGTTGAAGTGACTTTGTGTGCACTTGGAACCATGGGTGACGCATATTTCTTCAGACACATAGGATGTTTGGGTACAAAAGGACATTAGAGGGTTTCAGAACAAAGTGCTTCCCAGGGAGCCACAGAGCCAGCGCAAGAGTTAGACACCTCCAGCCAGGCACCGCAGCAGCGCACCACGCCGCCAGCCCTGGGGTGGGATGTGTGGGGGCGGGGAGTGGGGTGTGTGTGGTGTGTATAGTGTGTATGTATGCATGATGTGTGTGGTATGTGGTGTGTGTTGCATGTGTGTGGTTTGTGTGGTGTGTGATGTGCATGTGTGTGTGGTGGTGTGTGCACAGTATGTATGTGGTGTGTATGTGTAGTGTGGTGTGTGTGGTGTGTGCTGCCTGTGTCTGCTGCATGTGAGAGTGATGTGTGTGGGCTGTGTGATGTGTGGTGTGCATGTGTGTGTGGTGTAAGATGTTTGTGTGGTGTGGGATGTATGCATATATGTCAGTGTGTGTGTATGTGGTGTGTATATGTGCATGTCTGTGTGGTATGAGGTGTGTGTGTGGTGTGGGGTGTATATGTGTATGTTGGTGTGTGTATATGTGGTATATGTGGTGTGTGTGTCTTCAGGGGTGTGTGTGTGTGTCTGCAGGCGTGTGTGTCTGTAGGTGAGTGTGTGTGTAGGTGTGTGGGTGTGCAGGCGTGTGTCTGCAGGTGTGCGTATGTGTGTGGGTGTGCAGGTGTGTGTGTGTGTAGGTGTGTGGGTATGTGTCTGCAGGTGTGTGTGTGTGTGTAGGTGTGTGGGTATGTGTCTGCAGGTGTGTGTGTGTGTGTAGGTGTGTGGGTGTGTGGGTATGTGTGTGCGTGTGTATGTGTCTGCAGGTGTGTGTGTGTGTGTGTGTGTGTGTGTGTGTGTGTGCGCGCGCGTGTGTGGGTGTGTGTGTGTGTGGGTGTGTGTGGGTGTGTCTGCGGGTGTGTGTGTGTGTGCAGGTGTGTGTGTGTGCAGGTGTGTGTGTGTGCATGCACTCACTATCATGGGCTCCTCTGCAGGCTTTCTGAGTTGGCACATGCTGGTGAACCCAGTGACTGGAACAAACTCCAAGCTGAGTGAGTAAGCAGTGCCTTCGACCTCACTGCCCCTTGCTGGTTCCATCCCTCATGACCAGAGAGCGAGGACATGTTGGCCCAGAGGCCGGGGCCGCAGGCAGCTGGTGAACCTCAAGAGATGGAGGACAGAACAGATCCAGCATTCTACAGAGAGAACAGTCAGTCATAGACACACACACACACACACACACACACACACACACACACACGCCCACACTACACATAAACCACATACATAAGTGCACACCATATACCATACACACAACACAGCACACACATCCCCACACTACACATAAACTGCACAGACATGGGCGCCACACAACACAGACACACACACACACCACACACATGCATGCACACCACACAACACACATCCACACACCACATACACAAATGCAACACACATACCACACACAACACACACTCACATCACATAAACCACATCTACAACACACTCCACAAACAACACACCTACACAAATGCCACACACACAGACACCACGACACATACATACTATGCAATGAACACAGGCACACACACCTCACACCCCACACATACCAACCTCCCCCACCACACACTGACACTTCACATACCCAACACATATACCACACACACTACACAATATATCACATACACCCCCAACATACCATACACATGCAATGCATGTACACACACACCACACACACACAGACACACACACACACCCCTCACCACAGAGACTAAGACCAAGGGAACAGAGATATTACTGCACAGTGACAGAGGCAGTAAGCGTGGAAAAACAGAGCGAAACATGGAAAGACACAGAACCAATAAAAGAGACAAAGCCAGAAAAAGATCATATATATAATTCCCTGGCTTGAAATCAGTGATTTTCAATGGAGAATGATTTTGCCCATGTCAGGAGACACCGGGCAGTGTGTAAAGCCATTCTTTGGTGGTCACAACAGAGGGGAGGAACATGCTACTGTCCCTGGTGAGTGGAGGCTCGGATGCTGCTGAATTTTCTACGGTGCCTAGGACAGCACCTGCAGAAAAGATTTGTTCCAAAATATCAATAGCACCTGGATCGAGAAGTTGTGCCCCAAATGCAGAAACATCGGAGGCACAGGAGCTTTCAACAGCTCCTATGTTCCCAGTTCAGACTGTGTCCCAGGGCTGCACGCCTTGGCATTGGCACCTGTGACCTCTCTGCCCCTCTCAGGGCCCCTCGGAGGAGGCTCTGACCCATTGCCCTGGGGCCCCTCAGGGAAGCCTGAGGACCTCACTTTCACTTAGCATTTGAGGCTCAGCCCCAGACAGGGAGGACTGGTTTAACCCCCTGGTCCGCAGGTTGCCTGCTTCAGACCAGTCCTCGCTTCCTCTTTGCTCCTGACCCCTTTGGTTCTCTCCAGGGCTTGGTCAGAAGCAGCCATGAAGGCAGGCAAAAGGTCAGTCCCCACACTCAGCAGTATGGATGGGACCATTGAGAGGGAGCGACTCACTCGGGGACACAAATGTCTCATTATTTGCGGAGTCTGGGCAAGGGGACTGGGAGAGGCCAGCCCTGTGAGTGCTCTCCCAGGAGCGCCAGTCTCCCCTCACCCCCCTTCACCCCAAAACCCACAGCCTCCTGGGTGTGCCCACTCCTTGACTGTGGGTTACAGAACGGATTCCTCCCATGTCAGGCGGTGCTGCCCTGGGGTGCAGTGGCACGGGCTGTGCTCATTTCAAGGAAGAAGGAGGTCCAGGCTGTCCTTCCTGTCCCCTGGAAACCAGCAATGTGGGATGCAGGTTTAAAATGTGACACTGAAAATGAATGATGGGTGTGCTTTCAGGAGCCTCTGGGGGTAGTGCCACCCACCCTAGGGCCACCTTCCCTCACTGACATGATGTTCGGTCCATTGCAGCCAGAAGCTTATATCCTGCAAGCTCCTCCTCCCCTCCCATCCAGGCACCCCTGTTTGGAGTCTGTTGGCTGATCCCTGCATAACACCAGGTGGGAAGGCTGAAGAAGAAGAAGAGTGTTGGAAAGCGACTCTGTCCTCCTCCTGTCCTCCTCCCTCCCCCAGCGCCCCCTCCAGCATGACGAAAGCCCCATTGCTTTATCCCCTTCCCCACCAGACACTAAGCTGGGATCTTTGAAGCTAAATAGGTCTTCAGAGCTAAATCGGTCAGCAAGAAACAAACGATTGGCTTAATGGGCACAAAGGTCTGAAGTTCAAGGTTTGGGTTCTAGCACCTTCTCCCAACCCAGCCCGAACCTACTGACCCGGGTGGGTGGGGACAAAGCTAATCCAATTGAACTGTTGGCTCAGGGCTGCGTGGCCTGACTTCCACCCAGCGTCAGGAACACAACAGCTTTCCACTTGAAGGGGGCCCTTCCGTACCCTGCTTTATCTCAGCATCCACCTCCCTCCACACACGGACTCCTCCCACACACAGCATATAGGACATACACCCCATGACATCCATACACACAAAACACACCACACACACCATCCATACACACAAAACACACCACACACACCAACCATACACACAAAACACACCACACACACCA
>NW_016107761.1:977891-1004516 GCF_001604975.1 Cebus imitator
ATCCATACACACAAAACACACCACACACACCATCCATACACACAAAACACACCACACACACCATCCATACACACAAAACACACCACACACACCATACATGCACACAAAACACACCACACACACTATACATACACACAAAACACATCACACACACACACAAAACACACCACACACACCATACACGCACACAAAACACACCACACACACTATAAATACACACAAAACACACCACACACACCATACATGCACACAAAACACACCACACACACCATACGTGCACACAAAACACACCACACACCATACACGCACACAAAACACACCACACACACCATACACACACACAAAACACACCACACACACCATACATGCACACAAAACACACCACACACACCATACATACACACAAAACACACCACACACACCATACATACACACACACCAAACCCACCATACACACACTCCACAAACCAGGCATGCTATACACCACACACACACATATGCATACCTCACATACACACACACACACACACCTTAAACATGCCATATACATCACCCAGTACACACCATACATGCACACACACACAACAATCCTCCCACAATACACATATACACAACACACACATCACACAAAACCATCACAGACACTACATCCACACACCACACAGGCCATGCCTACACATACCACATATATCACACACACATAGACACACCAAACACACCTCAGGCACATCATACACATACAGCACACCACACACAAAACACTCCGCCGATGGCACATCACGAACACACACACCACACGCATGCACATGGGCACACGTTCCCCTTGCTGGATCTTCCAACTCTGAGTCAGAGAAAGTTAGGACAAAACAGACTCTGAAGCTAGGAAGTGATCCGCACACCTGTGACTCTGAAGACCCAGACACCTGCCCCGAGGGTATTGGCACCTGGCTGGCACCAAGAGGTTAGACCAGCCTGGGCTTCTGCCTCTTTCCAGTGGAAAGTTGAACTAAATGACCTTTCTGACAGCTTCCAGCAAGCTCATGACGGAGCTCTTTGTTGTGGGCAGCAAATGGGCCATGCCTGATGCCGACATTCTTCTGTGTGACTGCGCAAGTCGCTTCCCCTCTCTGAAACTCCGTTTGCCAGTTAGAATGAGGGGGTGCGCTAGGGAGAAAGACGTGGGCTTGAAATGAGGGATGGGTGTGAATCTTGCTTCTGCCACTTCTATGGCCTTGGGAGAGCTCCTTTACCAGGTGAGCTTCGGTTTCTCCCATCAGTACAATGCAGATAATAATACCTGCCTTGCAGGTTTGTTACGCGTTTACCTGGGAACGCTCAGTTAAAGGGCCCAGCACACAGCAGCAGCTGAATAAATGTCACCTCCACGGGAAGGCTGGCAGAGAGAATACTTGCAAAACATAGGGTATATTTATACTAAAAAATTCTTTGTTGTTTATCTAAAATTCAAATTTGACCACGTCCTGTATTTGATCTGGCACCCACCCCTCGCACAGGGCGCTGTGGACAGTCTGTGATGCTCCCGAGCAGGGGATCGGCCCAGAGCTAGACTTTCGTGCCATGGCTGGTGAGCGAAGAATGCATTTTACGTCTTTGGGGGCTGTTAAAAAACAATGACCACCACAACTAAACCAAAGAAGAATAAGGTACATTAGAGAGTATACGTGGCTTGCAAAACCTATCATACTTACATTTCCCATCGGCCCTTCCAGAAAAAGTCTGCTGAACCAGGGTGATGGGGACTGAGAGGAAAGTTTGGAAGAACTGAGAATCTTGGCAATTTATATACCTATTTTGGGCCTGGCAAGAATGAAACTGGGAGAGTCCAGAAAATTGAATTCTCCAGGACATAAGTAGGGGGAGGCAGAGCACGGGGCAGAAGGCTGGCAGAAGAGGGACCGTGGGAAAGTGGGGCGCTCCCTCCTGGCGGCCCTCAACCCTGGGAACAGCCTGCCCTGACCCCTCCCCTCCCCTTTTACTGCCTGAAGTCTCTCCAGGTAGGTCACGGGGTGTCCTGACGTCCAAGGGAGGCCTCGCCAGTCTCTTTGAAGGTCTCCCCGGTCACGTCTGGCCTGGGGGCAGGGAGAGAGACCTGGGTGGAGAAAGAATTGGAGTTGGCACAAGGCCCCCTCGGTAGGCAGGTCTGCGGCCGGCCTGTCTCTTTAAATCTCAGGTAATTCGGGAGGAGGGAGGGAGTGTCCCTGCAGCTCCCGCTCCTCCTGCTCACTCCCAGTGGGAGCTCCTGACAGGCCAGCCCTGCAGAGTCCTGGCTGGCTCTGCCAAGTGTAACAAACTCGCAGTCCTCTCCAGCCTGGCTGGGGTTGCTGGGAGACTCCCAGGGAACTCGCCACGAAGGCAGGAGACAGGAGACGGGACCTCTACAGGGAAAGGGCGGGCCGGCCCTTGGGGGGGCCGATGTGGCCCCAAGGCTGAGTCCCGTCAGGGTCTGGCCTCAGCCTCAGCCCCCCAAGGAGCCGGCCCTACACCCCATGGGGTTGTCACTGCCCCAGGAGAAAGGGCTAATTCTCTGCCTCTGGAGCAAGTTCTGCAGATGGTTCCAGAGACAGGAGTCCTGGGCTCAGAGCCGAGATGAGCAGAACCTACTGCAGCAGAAGAGGTAAGACCCCCTTGGTCTGCGCCCCTCCTCAAGGCCCCAGGCCTGCACCTCTACCCCTCACCCCTCCCTCACCTCCTGTCTTTTTTGGTACCTCTGGCTGGACAGATGGTGCTCCCAGGCCCAGACTGGCTCCTTGGGAGCATTTTGTCTCAAGATCCTCAGCCCGTAGGGCTGGTGAGAGAGGATGGAGCCGAGATGGGCACAGGTGTTCACTATCATAAGATCTAATTCGATTCTGCAAGCCTCTTGTCAGTAGGTCTCTAAGGCCCACGCGCTTTGCTGGGACTTGTAAGGATAGGGCCTCACAGCCCCTCCATCTAAGAGGGGACGGCAGGTGAGGACAACGCCTTCTGTATCTCGACTCCCTGCCTCTAGAACAGTCCCTCTGGCAGGAACACATAGTAAACATATGTTCGCATGGAGGAATGAATGAATGATTGAAGCAGAGAGAACTGCAGACACTAGGAACCAGAAAATAAGACAAAATGTGAAAAAGTTGCCATTCCAATGCATTTGTCTCATCAGAGATTGAATAAGGCCCTGCTATTTGCCCAGCGCTGGGGGGATATGAAGACTCACAAAGCTCGGACCCAACTTTGGGGTTTATTTCTCTCTCTTAGTGCGGGTGAGGGTGGGGGAAAGTGGGTCAAAATAACAGATATTCCTAGGACCTGTGCTCTCCCACTCTCATTCAGGTGGTGGAATTTGAGACTCTCGAGTTTAAGCCCTAAGGAAGTCTGCTGGCTGCTTCCAACCCCCGAAAACTTCCCTAAACCCATTTGCTGCTTTCTTCATCATGGCAGCTTGGAGTACAGGGCAGGAGAGGGGGGAATTGGAACTCAGGGCTATCCCTACATGTGGTCTCTGGTAGCTTTCTCCACCCAGTTGGTGGCAGGCTGGAAGGAAGTCCTGCCTGTTGCGGCTTTCCCTGGGTCACGAAGGAGGCAGACACTATGTCTGTTCTTAGGGGAAAGCTGAAGTCTTGGGATCTTAGGGTTTTCCTCTATCCCTAAGAGAAGGAGCCTCCTTTAGCCTGACCAGGGAGGCTGCCTGGAGGCCCCTGTGGTTTCTTTTGCTGAAGGATTCTGGGCTGGGACTGTGCTCCTGCTGTGAACTGTGGTTCCCGTCTCTCACTCCAGCCGCCCACCTCTCCCCCAAGGCCTGGGAGAGTGGGGACTGGAGCACATGTTTGGCCGATGACATCTTGGGACAATAGAATGGCATTGTTGTTAGACAGTCGGTCATCGTCACTGGCTTCACTCATCCTCTTCCCACTTTTAGGACCCCAGGGCCGGGGGAGCCAGGCACAGAGTACAGAAAGGCCCCGGGGATTGGAAGGTGTGGTGGAGATTCCCTGTATGCGATGTCAGGGGAGAGCAGAGTGGAGGCCTGAGCTGAGCCTGGCTGGGAACAGGCTGCTTCCACATGTCCTGTCTGCCCCACCGTTCCTCAGGTCATATGGGGGCCACCTCTGCAGCCGTTGGCTACAAAAGCTTGATGCCACCCTCGGGAGGGATGCCTGCTCCCTGCCCTGATCTCCCCAGTGGCCTCCAAACTTCCTTGGGCTTCTTTTTCCTGGATATCAGGTGTCCAGAGCAGTGACTCCCCTTTGGGTGGGCACTTCCCAGAAGGATGCTGAAATTGCCTGCAAGGGGAGTTTCCTAATCTGTGCCGTCAACCAAAGAGAAGGCATGGGGGCAGTGAGATAAACACGGGATGACTACGTAAACAGGAACAATATGGACGAATGAGGGGTGAGCCAATGGGAAGGTGCGTGCCATGGATTGAGAACCCAGTGCTGTGCTGGTTGCTGCACATGCTTCCTCTCCGTAATCCCAGTAACCACAATGAAGGTGGGTCCTGTTATCCCCCTATGAATGAGGCAGGCCCAGAACCCCGGAGCAAGTAAACGGTGAAGTTGAATTTGTTCCAAAGGGGACTCACAGGGAGAACTGTGGGGTGGGATTGGGTGGGACTCCAGAGGGTACAGGATGGCCTAGTGAGAAAGGAAGCCTTTGAGGCCTCCCCAGGCTGACTGGGAACCCAACGTTCCTCTCTCTCTACGGTGGATGTTTCTTGGAGCTTAGCATGCAGCCCCCTCTGCTTAAATCTACATTGTTGGGATCCAAGTTGAGCTCTCAACTTTCTCCCATTGCTTCCAGGTCATCTCTCCCTTGGGCTTGGATTTTCTCACTTCCTGATATTTAATGCATTACATATTTATTGAACATCAGACACCCCACCTTTCTGCAGAAAATGAATATGACCCAGTCCCTGCTGTCAGGGAGTTCTCATCCCTATGAGCAAAGTTTACTGACAGGCAGATACTTGGGCTAAAGGTGAGCTTGGTGGATATAAACATGTTCTGGAAGCACAGAGGAGAAAGTCTGAGACCTGATTCCGGCTGCTGTGGGGTGTGCTGGGCAGCTTCATGAGGCTGCCTAACCTGAACCCCACTCCTGCCCCCATGCCATCACTTTGTCATCTAAGGAGCAATTTGGAAATAAGGCCATGCTTGTTGGAGCTTTTCTTGGGGTTAAATACCTGTGAAATATGAAAATCCAGTGTCTGTAAAGTCAGTCCTGCGCTTCTCTGGTATATCGTGCACTCCTGCCTTGGTAAATGCTTGCACACTTGCCTGCTTGCAAATGCACAGATGTCTACTTATGTGCACAAAAGGAGCTATGGCACTTATGATGGCAGCCGATTCCAAGTCTCTCAACAACCACTTTGGCTTCCTGATCCCATCGCCGGGTGCCTGAGCTGGAGGGAGGTGGCCCACAAGTGCCCGCTGTGTGCCTCCGCCCTACACATTACTGCTCTTTCCTTCATTTGTGGTCACTGCTTAGGCCCGCCCACCCCCCAACCCCCAAGAAAAATCAGGAGAAGCCATAAAACTAGAAGAACCACATAATTTAGTGGTCAGAGCCTGGGGCTGGATTCTTGACCAAGCATCCTGCCTTTAACTCTGTGTGATCTTCTGGCAGTGATTTGGTCATGCCGCCTCAGTTTCCTTTTCTGAAACCTGGGAGAAATATTTGGCCTGTGTTAGAGGGTGGCAAATAGCACAAGTGATCATGAGTGAGATGCTGCAGGAGTGGGCGGGGTCATGAACTTCACCCGCACAGCACTGTATCACCCAGGAATGCAAGAGGCCCTGTCGTGTACCAGCCCCATCCCTGCCCAGAGGGCACACTCACTGGTGGGAAAGAGAGACCAGTGGGACCTGCGCCTGTCTTCTCTAACTCCCCTTCCAGCCCTGATTAACAATGAGAACGTGACCAAGAAATGGCCAGTGGAGCACGGGTCCTGGCTCTGTCTCTGACTTGCTTCCTCCATCTGTTACATGAGCAGATTTGACTCAATTTCTGGGGGGGCTTTCTGGCTCTAAAAATCGTATTTGAACTTTTCTGAAGAGTCTTGTGATCCTGCCTTGTTTCCCAGCAACTAAAACCCAAACCAGACTCATGCACACAGTACACACATCTACGAAGACGGAGGTGCTGATTAGGGCATGGGATGGAGGAGACAGAGAGGAAGTCAGGAATCCTCCCTTGGTGGCTCAGAGGGAGGTCATTGATTTGTTTGCTGAACAAATAATGTGCTAGATTTTATGCCAGGAACCCCTTAGTTGATTTTCACCAGTCTAATATTGAACTAGACCATTCCATTTTATCATAATTTATTACCCAGTAAAAGAACACATTCTAGAATCCTAACATACCTTTTATATTGTTACAGTTTCTGATTTGCTCTATAATCTCTTTTGAGTGCTTGATTAGTGGGAGCTTGAAAGGCTTCACCTTTTTTTTTTTTTAATTTCTCCCTTAGTTGAGTATTTAATGAGCCATAAGAAAACATTTTTATGTATAGGAAATTTCTGATTCCTTTTAGAGTGAAGAATTCTCCTTCTAAAATGGATTATGAATAATTGTACCTCTGAATTAGGGTTTCCTCACCTTGGCACTATTGACATTTTGGACAGGATAATTCTTTGTGGTGAGGGCTGTCCCTGTCCTTGACCCCCATGTTGTGATCTAAACACCTGTGATGAGTTGCTACTGAAAAAACTATTTGTCCCCCAAGCACAGGAATCTCTGGATAAGTCAGCTCTATGCACCTCCTTCAGTGACCCCAAGGAGAGAGTCAGGTGTTTGGGGGGGTCAGCCTTACTGCCAGGCAGGTGAGCTAGGGCTTTCTCTGCTGTCCCCTTGTGGACACGTAGTGTTATTGCAAGTAATGGCTCAGCCTAATACCCTCTAAACCCATCCACAGACTGGATCCCCCTTTTTGCTGGATTCTGAAGTTCACAGTCAGAGGAGGCTAGGTCTCTACAAAGCTTGCTGGGTTGGGTCATCAGCTGGTTCTTCACGCAGGGTTTGGTCTGACTAGGTGCCAGATAAAATACAGGACATTCAGTTCAATTTGAATTTGAGATAACGAATAAGCTGCTAGTATAAGTGTATCCCCAATATTGCATGTGACATGCTTGTTCTAAAAAAAACTGTGCATCTAACATTCAAATTTAACTGAGCATGTCATATTTTTATTTGGTAACTCTAGCACCTCTAGGTCTGATGGTAGCTTTTTGTTTTTCCTAGGCCACTAGGGTGTCAGCAGAGAATAAAAAATGAAATGATAGGGAATGGAGGCTTCTAGGGGACATTGGCAGATAGCGGAAGCATACTGGAGGAGGGCAGGGAAGGGATATAAAGGTGAGTAAGTGGCTGGTCTCTGCCCTCGAGTACCCTTAGCGTAAAGGAAGAGACAGATGCATAGCAAAGAACGCAGTGAAAGATGCTGAAATAGAAGGCCACAGGAGAGAGTGAAGAACTTTCGCGTGCGTGTGAGTGTGTGTGTGTGTGTGTGTGTATGTGTGTGGTGCTAGGGATTGTTTCCCCCCAGTCTAGGATGTCTAGAGAGGAGGGCTTTGTGCAAATGGTTGAAGTGGTGGTGATGGTTAGGTGGATGTAGAAAACACCTTTTGAAGCTGTGTTTGAATACCAAGTGTACTATTTTTCACTTATCTGCTTGCTGAAGGTTGGCTTGGGGGCAGCTGATGAAAATAATGAGGAGAAGTAGTTGAGCCAAACCACCTTTTGGTATTGCTGCTGATTCATTCACTTCACAGATGATGTCAGTGAGCATTTACACCATTTTAAGCGTATCTCTAGGCATAGGCACTGCAGAAGACACAGTGAACAAACTGGTGGGCTGGGGGAGTTGGAGTCTAGAAGGAAGGAGCCCCATGGGCACAGACATAGGGAGAATGGTGTGCTCTGCAGTGCTGAGGCATGATAAGACCAAAATGCCAGGAACATGGAGCGGGCGGGAAGTGCAGGGCATGGAAAAGCAGCCGCACAAAGACCTTAAAGAGCTTCTATGTTCCTTTCCTTAGCAGCTGAAGACTCATTGGACTTTTGCATTTGCCATTTAGAAAGACTATCTCAACAGCATCAAGAAGGATGGATGGATGGGGGTAGATAGGGTGCAGGGAAACTAGTGAAAAGAATATTTTGCTAATCTTGGGCTAGAGAATGAGGACATGAATTAATGAAGGTTAGCAGGAGCAAGGAGGTAGGGACTGAAAGAAGACAGAGCTTTCCATGTTGAACTGACGGGACCTGGTGGCTGCTGCCATGCACTGGGGGCAGGGCAGAGGAGCTGAGTGAGCTGAGGTCTTCTCTCTGATTGTCCTTCTACCTCCAGCTATGGAGCAATTTCTTGCCACTGCCAGCACTTTAGAAAGCAAGCTCCTGTCTATGTCTTTTTGCATGTCACATGACTGTCAAACTATGGATAAACAGAGTTACTTCATTTACTCCCGTAGAAAGACCAAATAGCTCCAGGGCAAGAGAGGAAATTGAATCAAAGGGACCCATGTGTCTTAGTTGGGGTAAGTTCTAATTTTAAAAGAGATTTTTAGCACACAGTTGGAATAAGAATAAAGAAATGATCTGGGGAGTCGGAGAAGATAATTTGGTCTAAAACAAGTGAGAAGTGGATAAGTAAGGAGAGACTAATCTGACTTAGGCAAAAAAAAAAAAAAAGGATCCATGAATCCCAAATTGGGTAAACCCAAGAAGCATCAGAGGGCAGAATGGGAGCATTCAGATTCACATGAAATTCAATAAACGCATCCTCTAGATTGGATTCTCTTTTTTCTCTGCATCTATCATTGTTGGTCATAGTTTATGTCTTAGGGGCCAATAGCCAAAATAAAGTAGCACCTGAAGCCCTCCCGACAGCTGATCTGACAATGATGGAGAACGCTGCCTCACAAGCTTTAACGTGAGCTGTTTGGAAACTGAGATCCCTGAGCTGGTCTCTGATTTGTTGCCACCGGTTTTTGCATGCAGGGTGCAGGTGCAAATAACTACTGCCTTGAGCAGTGCTTCTCAAACTTTCCTGTGCACAGGAATCAGCTGGGAATCTTCTTAAACTGCAGATTGGATTTGCTAGGTGGAAGGGTCGGCCTGAGCATTTCCATTTCTTAGAAGGGCTCATGTGCTGTTGCGGATCCAGGGCTCCGCTTCAAGAAGGAAGGCCATGGGGATGATGTGAGAAGAAAGACGAGAGACAGAAAGGCAGAGACAGAGAAAATGAATGAATGAGTGAATGAATGAGTGAACACCTAGGAGGAAGGGAAGCCTGGAGCCAGCTTTGTTCTTACGGGCCACTGTTCTTTTGCGTTAAGCCCTGAAGATGCTATTGTTGGGAGGGTATCAAAGTGTTCTGCTGAGAAGGTCGAGTGGGCAGAGGATGATGCAACAGGAGAAGTCCTGCTAGCCTCTGTGTGTGACTTCCTCCACAAATATGAGACAGGAATTCCTTGCACCCCTCAGTCCATGCAAAACAAGGCTTATCCTAGAGGGCGATCTCAGGGCACCTGGTGAGGGTCAAACAGGACCACTCCAGGGGTGAACTGGCTAGCAGGTAAGCACATGTCTAAGTAGAACTCCTCCCCTCCATACCTGAAGTGCACTGATAATCCATTCACACACAGTACATTCTGGCCCCAGGCCCTGGGGGGTAGAAAGCCAGTCGCCAACAGTCTCAAACATATGGGCAAAAAGTTGATTCATGTTTACTGACTGTAAAGAGAAAAGACATCGGTGGCCCCACCTGCCTTGACTGAAGACCTTGAAGTTCCTGCTGCCGAGCCACACACATCTGTGTATAATGGAGTGAAGCCAGGGCCTTTCCCTCCACAACTATGCTCCCTGTTTCCACCTTTCCTATTCCACTCCTCTGCAGGATCTGGGAGTCTCCTCTCCTTCTAGCTGCCAAAGAGAATGACGTCCGGGCCCTGAGCAAGTTGCTCAAGTACGAGGACTGTGAGGTGCACCAGAGAGGTAGGAAGCAGACCCTCAGCACCGCGTCCTAGGTGAGCCCCACACCTGGGGCTCCCAGGAGTGCCCAGGACCTTGTGCTGTGCTGTTGGCCTCTGAATCTATTGTCCCCTAGCCCCTGTCCCATGGAAGCCATGTGACCCACCTCTCTGTAAATGCCAGGAGCCATGGGGGAAACGGCGCTGCACATAGCAGCCCTCTACGACAACCTGGAGGCCGCTGTGGTGCTGATGGAGGCTGCCCCGGAGCTGGTCTTTGAGCCCATGACATCTGAGCTGTATGAGGGTGAGGGGCCCATGGGCCTAGGGTGAAGAGCAGGAGCGGTCGGTGGGGTATTTCAAGTCAGTCTCTGTGGTGGATAATTTGGGAAAGACAAAGGGGGAGTCTGAGTCTCCTACTCTTTTTTTCTCTTCTCTGCCTCCCTTCTTCCATGTCAGTCCTGACTGCACATCACTAGAATGCCTGCCCCCTGAAATGCCAGGGGCCTAGAGAAGTGGAAGAGATGGGCAGCAGCTGGAACCCCTGGGAATCCTGAACACCCAAGGGCTCCCTGTTCTCCATCCCAGGCTGCCCCCGAGGGAAACAGACCGGGGTGCAGATGGGAGGGACCCCATGCAGCATCCTGGGGACAGACCTGTGACTGACAGCTGTCTCTGGGCCAGGTCAGACTGCACTGCACATCGCTGTTGTGAACCAGAACGTGAACCTGGTCCGAGCCCTGCTCATCCACAGGGCCAGTGTCTCTGCCAGAGCCACGGGCACTGCCTTCCGTCGAAGTCCCCATAACCTCATCTATTTTGGTGAGAGCAGGGCTGGGCTTGGAGGAGGGGCAGCTGGAGAGGCGGGTAAGGCAGAGGGAGGCCAGGCAGAGGATCCTGCCTTCAGTTCTATCTGTTGGGAGGGGCAGTCCTTCTAGGGCTTAATTAGGTGAGAGACCAATTTACCCCACCACCTTTCCTCTGGTTCTGCTGGAAAAGTGTCCCCAAGCCTTGAGCTGAGATGTGGGGGAAGAGGAGGAGGGCATTATTTGGGATAGGCTGCCCACCCCATCCTGCCGTCCTGCACTCTCCTGCCATGGATCTCTCTGTGTCCCCAGGGGAGCACCCTTTGTCCTTTGCTGCCTGTGTGAACAGCGAGGAGATCGTGCGGCTGCTCATCGAGCATGGAGCTGACATCCGGGCCCAGGACTCCCTGGGTAAGAGCTGGGATGGGGAGGGAATCTGGGATGCTGCAGGGAGCCAGGGGCAGGGTGAAGAGAGGAGCTGGGATCTTCAGGAAGACCCCGACTGGGGATGGGGACATCAGGGACATTAGGCCAGTGGCCACATGATACCCTGTGTCCTCCCCAGGAAACACAGTGTTACACATCCTCATCCTCCAGCCCAACAAAACCTTTGCCTGCCAGATGTACAACCTGCTGCTGTCCTACGACAGACATGGGGACCACCTGCAGCCCCTGGACCTCGTGCCCAATCACCAGGGTCTCACCCCCTTCAAGCTGGCTGGAGTGGAGGGTAACACTGTGGTGAGACACACTCCCCATCCCTGAGGTGTCTTTCTAATGACCCTCAACCTATCCCGCTGGCCCTGGGAGAAATAGAGGTGAACATATGCTTAGATAGAAACTTTTCAACCCCTTTCACTTTTGCGACCTGTTCCCTTTCTTGCCCACTCTTTTGCCCCTGAGGCGTTGGGGGTTACAGAGTCTAGATCCCATGCTGGGATTGTGTGTAATACCCCAGCCCACCTGCCCTTTCATTCCCCAGAGCAGGGCCCTACAGCCTCTCATCTCCCCTTTCCAAGCTCTGGAGGGAGTCAAGGGAGAGGACAACCTCTAAGGGCTGTCGTCAAAATGAAAGGGCAGCCACCCTCTCCAGGGGTGCTGTCCTCCTGCACATGCATCCCATCCACACTCCATGACCGTCCCATTTGCTTACTGCTCCCGAGTCACCTCCACTTTCCCTTAGATGTTCCAGCACCTGATGCAGAAGCGGAAGCACACCCAGTGGACTTATGGGCCACTGACCTCGACTCTCTATGACCTCACGGAGATTGACTCCTCGGGCGATGAGCAGTCCCTGCTGGAACTTATCATCACCACCAAGAAGCGGGAGGTAGGGCTTGTCACAGCAGGCTGTGGCTGGGGAGGGGTGTCAGGGTCTCTGAGCTTCCTGTTCTCTTTCTGTTGCAGGCTCGTCAGATCCTGGACCAGACACCAGTGAAGGAGCTGGTGAACCTCAAGTGGAAGCGGTACGGGCGGCCGTACTTCTGCGTGCTGGGTGCCATATACCTGCTGTATATCATCTGCTTTACCATGTGCTGCGTCAACCGCCCCCTGAAGCCCAGGACCAATAACCGCACGAGCTCCCGGGACAACACCCTCTTACAGCAGAAGCTATTTCAGGTGACATCCTCGGAGGAGCAGATCAGCAGGGCAGGACTTGGGTCTCTGCTTTTTCTCAGACTCGTGTCCCTTCCCTTCCTCACACCATTTCTCCCATTGTTCCCGTCTCAAATACATGAGTACAAACTCCAAATGCATGCCCACAGAAACACACATAGGCTCTTACTCTGATAACAGAGCTTGAGAAGAGCCTAACCTCACAGATTAAAAAGAATCTGCTGGGGCTGGTGACCCTGGGCACCATGGAAACCCAGGGCAGATGCCTCAAAGCCCTGAGTGTTTTGACCGTTCTTCTCCCCACTCAGGAAGCCTACGTGACCCCTAAGGATGACATCCGGTTGGTGGGGGAGCTGGTGACTGTCATTGGGGCTGTCATCATCCTGCTGGTAGAGGTGAGGTGTGGATGGAATCTGGGCGAGGCTGTCTGCCCCGGGAATCCAGCCCGAGTTCCGGTCTCTGAGTGCCTTTGTGTCTCCCTGACTTCTCTTTAGATTCCAGACATCTTCAGAATGGGGGTCACTCGCTTCTTTGGACAGACCATCCTTGGGGGTCCATTCCATGTCCTCATGTGAGTCTCCTTCCTCTCACTCCCAACCCTTCCCTCAAAAGGGCTCCAGTTGCACTCCCTGGATTCCTGACCTCTCGAGAACCTTAGCTCCAGAGCTCCCTCTCTAGTGCTGTGTGTATGACCCTGTGCCTGGAGTGCGGGGAGGCTGAATCTGCATGTGTGGGCACTTTCCCAGCTACCTTCTTGCTGTCGGGTCCCCAGGATCATCCCAGCCCTCCCCTCATCACCCTCCTCCCTCCTCCCCCAGCATCGCCTATGCCTTCATGGTGCTGGTGACAATGGTGATGAGGCTCACCAGTGCCAACGGGGAGGTGGTACCTATGTCGTTTGCCCTGGTGCTGGGCTGGTGCAACGTCATGTACTTCGCCCGAGGATTCCAGATGCTGGGCCCCTTCACCATCATGATCCAGAAGGTCAGTCCTCCCCCCAAGCTCCCTAGAGAAAGGCCCCAGAGCGGCAGTCAGCAGACAGTCCCATCAAGGGCCGAATGGTAGACATTCCAGGCTCTGCAAGCCACACATGGCTTCATAGCATGTTTTTCTTCTTCTTCTTTTTTTTTTTTTTTTTTTTTTTTTTTTTTTTTTTTTTTTTTTTTTTTTTTTTTTTTTTTTTTTTTTTTTTTTTTTTTTTTNTTTTTTTTTTTTTTTTTTTTTTTTTTTTTTTTTTTTAACAATCCTTTAAATATGGAGAAACTCTTTTCAGTTCAAAGGCCACACCAAAACAGGACAGGTAGATCTGGCCTGTAGGCCATAGTTAGCCAATCCCTGTCCCAGAGGGTGGAGCTGTGAGGCTTATGGGATTAGACCTGTTAGAGGTTTGGACAGGGCAATTGCTTGGGGAATGTATGCAGATGTTCTCTGCCTCCTGCTCCCTCTAGATGATTTTTGGCGACCTGATGCGCTTCTGCTGGCTGATGGCTGTGGTCATCCTGGGCTTCGCTTCAGGTAATCAACTGTCCAGGATCAGAGGCCATGGCAGGGAGGAGATGAGAAAATCTAGGGGGCACTGGCTGGGGCTAAACTTGGGGAGGAGGATTAATGCAGAGATCAGAGAAGACCATATGATGTCAGAGGATGGGACGTCTTCCAGAGGTGAGAAGAATCAGGAGTGTGAGGGAGAGGTGGCTCTTGGGATCAAGAAGATGAGGCTCTTAGAAAACTAGGGACTTTAAAAACCCAAAGTCTGGAGCACTGCAGGGCTGGTGATACTGAGATGAAGGGACCAGGATGGACACAGACGCAGAGCCCGGGTGGGCTGGTCGCCTGCACGGTTGCCATGGTAACCCTCACCTCCCTTGGGTGGAGCAGCCTTCTATATCATCTTCCAGACAGAAGACCCGGAGGAGCTGGGCCACTTCTACGACTACCCCATGGCCCTGTTCAGCACCTTCGAGCTGTTCCTCACCATCATCGATGGCCCCGCCAACTACAATGTGGACCTGCCCTTCATGTACAGCATCACCTACGCTGCCTTCGCCATCATCGCCACGCTGCTCATGCTCAACCTCCTCATTGCCATGATGGGTGACACTCACTGGCGGGTGGCCCACGAGCGGGATGAGCTGTGGAGGGCCCAGGTGAGCCCCCTGGTGGCCGGGAGGGCTAGGGCACCTCCTCCCCTTCCCACCAAGGAACCTGCCAAGCTCAGGGAGAGGCAGAGTCTCTCGACCCTACTTACGTTTGGACAGTTGTGGCAAAGCAAGCAAAATTGCACAGAAGCACTGATTAGCAATTCAACCAGGCAATACTGGAATCGCTGAGAAGAATGCCTCACAGTTTTCTCAACATTTAAAAGCTCAGTGTTTTCTAGAGGAATCAACAAGAAATAAATCAACAGAAAATAAAGCTAACGGTGGCTAAAACTGCACTCAGTACGTTTGGTTCCCGAATGAAAACTGGAGTATCAAGTCTTCTTGATAATTTTTAAGTCTGCAAAAAATTGATGTGGAATGTTGGATGTGTTAAAAATAATACCACAAAAACTTCCTGTAGTAGCAGAAGCTGTCTTCAGCTGGAGCTTCGAGATAGGGAGAGGATCATGTGATGAATCAAATCCTCATTTAAAAAACACCTAGAAAATAATTTATCTAAAAAAATCAATTCAGCAAAATAAAAATGGAAATTTCCCAAACTGGAAGGCGTTTAACGGTGGTGTGTAGAAAACAGAGTGGAAAAACGAAGCTGGGAAATAAGGTCTACTCAGGAAAATATTTTCTCCAGAAATATATATTGATATTCTAAGTGAGATTTTTATATTGATAAGTGACCTTTATGTCTGTAGGGTCAAAATATCTGGGAGCCCTTAGGACCCCTTTCTCTTTGCTTTCTCTGGTCCCTGGGCTCCTGGGAATGGGGCTTCTGCCTCCTTTCTCCTGCCTCCGGCCTGGCTGTGTCATTGATGTCAGGTCATTGGGTAAAGAATTATTGGTCTCAAGCCCTATCAACTCTCTCCCACTGAAGAGGGTCAACAAAGCCAGCACCACCTCCCAGATCCAGGGGCGTTGTTCATCACCCCTGGGAAACCGCGAGCTTGCACGTTTCCTTGCCATTGCTAGACTGTTACCCTTTGCCTGCATCCTCTCCTCCTTCTCAGTCTGCAGTTCTCATTCCTCTGTCTGCACCCAGCCTCATCTCTGACTTCCCCTTTTGTCCCTATATGCAGATCGTGGCCACCACGGTGATGCTGGAGCGGAAGCTGCCTCGCTGCCTGTGGCCTCGCTCTGGGATCTGCGGACGGGAGTACGGCCTGGGGGACCGCTGGTTCCTGCGGTGAGTGACATGGGGGTTCCTGCGGTGAGTGACATGGGGGGGGGTAGGCATCCCCTGAGAAGACTCATCGGCTGGGTGTCCCTCTGCTCAGACAACTTCCTGTTCCTGGGGTCCCCGTGGACGCCTGGGTGCTCCCTAGCCTGTGTGCTTGTTGACTGAGCTGCTAAGGAAGGGGCCCCGTTTGGAGCCTGGACTTCTCAAAGCATCTAGGGAGGCTGTGGGAGAGCCTGCTGCTTCCTGAGGCCTGACTGCCAAGGGGCCAGGGACCCAGGCATCCACCAAGGGTGCAGAGCAGGGGAAAGGCCAGCAATGGCGGGGATGGGGGGACCAGGGGATGAGACACAAGCACCCTTCTGGGATCTTCTCTTCAAGTCCTGGTTGTCTCTGAAGTCCGCCTGCATTCCACAGGGTGGAAGACAGGCAGGATCTCAACCGGCAGCGGATCCAACGCTACGCGCGGGCCTTCCACACCCGGGGCTCTGAGGACTTGGACAAAGACTCGGTGGAAAAACTGGAGCTGGGCTGTCCCTTCAACCCCCACCTGCCCCTTCCTACGCCCTCAGTGTCTCGAAGTACCTCCCGCAGCAGCGCCAACTGGGAAAGGCTTCGGCAAGGGACCCTGAGGAGCGACCTGCGTGGGATAATCAACAGGGGTCTGGAGGAAGGGGAAGGTTGGGAATACCAGATCTGACTGTGTGCTGTCACTGGGCTTCCTGGAACGTGCTCTCGTTTTCCTGGGAGCATCAAACAAAACAAAAATCAAACACCCAGAGGTCTCATCTCCCAGGCCCCAGGGGACAAAGAGGAGTAGCATCAACGCCAAGGAATGCACATGAGAATTACTCTCCCAGCCTGCGTTCCTCCTTCAGCCCTGGGGCAGACGGAGCCCAGCCCAAGCACAGGACTGGCAGGCGTGAGAAGCTCTCCCGAGGCTGGCTCCTCACCCCTTCCGACAGTAGCACTGCACGTCAGAGCACTTTAAAAACAGGCCAGCCTGCTCAGCCTCAGTCTCCACCCCAGGGTCATGAGTGGGGGAAGAAAGAGAGAGAGAGAGAGCACCCTTCCCAGGGCACCAGGCAGGTGCAGGGAGGCACAGAGCTTGTGGAAAGTGTGTGTGTAAGAGAGAGAGGACTGGCTCTGGGGTGGGGTGAAGTGGGGCTAAGTCTTGCCAATTCCACCTTCAATAAAGTCGTTCTCCAATCCCTGCCCAGCTCCCCTTCTGCATCTGTGGGGTGCCATCTGCCTGCCCCACTCCTCTGCTCCTCCTGCGAGGAGTCCCTCACCCTTCCTTGCAGACTGAGGCCTCACCACACTGCACTTGCAAATTCCCTTCTTTCCCTTTAATGAGGAGGAGGCTGGTGGAGAGGTGGAGGACCAGGGAATGCAGCATCGGGAGGGTTGGGTTTGGTGTGGGGCATCTCTCACAGAGGCTGTTGGAGCCCACTCATGTCCCACATGTCCCTTCTTGGACCAGTGTCCAGGGGTGAGTCACGGGCATCGTCAGTCCCTGGCAGCAACCTCAGACCTCCACCGAGCCCTGCTGCCTCAGGTGCTGCTGAAGGAGCTGGATATGATGCAGCAGCTTCTTCTGGTGGCCAGCCAGGGTGATGCCCAGGGCGGGCAGGTCTCTGGTGGGGAGGGAGGGGGTCAAATCTGGGCCAGCTTCTCCAAGATCCCCAACACGACCCCCAGCCAGGGGCCCGGAGCGTTCGCCCCCACCCCACCACTCCCTGCTTACTCCAGGCTGAGCTGAGCCACGTCACTGAAGGTGCAGAGGCCAAACTTGGAGAAGTTGTCCTGGTAGCATTCCAGTCCAATGGCTGAAAGCCAGGCCTGGGGTGAGTCCAGACAAGGAAAGTCCAGGGCCACAGGGGTCAGAAGGGCCTGGGAAGGCCTAAGAGGGGAGGAGGGGCAAGCAGGGTCAAGGTCTCCTCGTCATCTCAGTCCCTCTCCTCAGTTTTCTCTTGGTTTGCATCTACCCTCCCTGGCTTTCCCAGGCTCTAGCCCCAAGTTCCATACCTTTCCCCTGGGTCCCCATCAGCCTGCAGGGTATCTGGTTTGCGGATCATCTTGTCAAATGCAGCCACCAGCTGGTCAAAGTGAGGCCGCTGGGCACGGTCCTTCTGCCAAGTGTCCAACATAAGTAGATGTAGTCCAGGAGGACAGCCTGGAGGCGGGGGCAGCCGGAACTCCTGCTCTATTGCATTTAGTACCTGGCGGGGGGTGGGGGGTCAGAGGAAGACTATGACGATGGGAAGTTTTGCTCGTAGAGGGGAGTATTTTCTTGGGTAAGAGGGTGGGGCTGGAATCTGGTGGAAGATGAAGTTGGAGTGGAGAAGGAACTCAAAGATAGGAATCCAAGAGCCATGAGATCTTAGAATACAAATGGAGTAGAGATTGGAGGTCCTAGAATGTTCCATCCTGGGAGGGATCGGGTGGGAAATCAGCAGTGTCTAGGCCAGTGCTCACCTCCTGTTCACTCATGTCCCAGTAAGGCCGTTCTCCATAACTCATCACTTCCCACATGAGTATCCCAAAGCTCCAGACATCACTGGATGTTGTATGCTTTCCATGTGCGATGACCTCTGGGGCTGCCCAGCGGAGCAAACAACTTGGGCCCTGAGGGGTAAAGTCAAGAGCAAATAGTAATAATCATAGCAACAGTCATGTTTATTGAGCAACTACTATGTGCTCAGATATGTCAAGGGTTTTGCATCCATCATCTCATCTAATCCTCATAACAACCCTCTAAGGTGGACGATATTATCTCCATTTCACAGAAGCAGAAAGAATAGTCACGTTTATTGGGCAACTACTATGTTCTCAGATATGGCAAGGGTTTTACATCAAGCATCTCATTTAATCCTTATAACAACCCTCCAAGGTGGATGATATTATCTCCATTACACAGAAGCAGAAGGTGAGGCTTAGAGAATGTGAAGTTGTCCAAGGTCACGGAGCTGGAGAGCAGAGGGTTCAGAGTGTGTACCCAGCTGTGCTGACTCTGGAGTCTGTGTAACCTCCACAGTGGGGGAAAGGTGGGAGGTCTCCTCCCTTCCCTCGCCCCATTTCTTTGTCTTGGTCCCTGAAATCCCTCAACCCCCCTCGCCTAGGTTTTCCTCCCCCCATCACACAGAAGAGCCTCCCTCCTTTCAGGGACTATAACATCCCACTTGAGGTACCCACCCCAGATTCCAGCTCAACCCCCTGCCAGCACCTGCTGGGGCATGCCACAAGGCCCCAGGCTGTGTCCCCAGGGCTGTTTTCTCACCTGAGGACTGTGGCCAAGACGGGCCACCTTGCACACCAGGTGGCTATTCACCAGCACACTGCGAGCAGAGAGTGAGCGGTGGACGAAGGCAAAGCTGGACAGGTACTGCATGGCGGCGGCCACTCCACGCTGCATGGCCACCAGCTGCAGGCTGCTGAACTGGCCCTCCCGCTGCTGAGGGACAGGGGCAGGGGGCAGAGGTCAGTGATGGGAAGAGGGGCAGACAACAGCATGAGAGGGGAGTGGGCATGGAACCAGAAAACAGCCCGGGAAGGAAGGATGGAGACCATGGAAGATGCAGTGGGCAGAAGCAAAGATGCAGGACGCTGTCTCCTGGAAGCTGTCCTGGACCCACGGACCCTCCTCCTTTACCCAGGCTGGACTGACCCTGAGGAAGCTGTCCAGGGGGCCGAGCTCCATGAACTCCGTCAGCACCATGAGGGGTCGGCTCTTGGTGACCACACCCTCTAGCCGCAGGATGTTGGGGTGCTGGAACTGACCCAGCACGGCTGCCCGGCCCAGGAAGGTCATCTGCAGGCTTTCGGCACCCCCGGCCCACAGGGCCTGGATGGCCACGGCCTGCTCCCTCCGTCCCCGAGGCTGCAGGCGGCCCCGGCGCACTTCTCCAAAAGAGCCTGGGAGAATAAGTGTAGGCTGGGGGTGGGGGTCAAGGCTCACAGCATCCTGCCATGTTTGGATTCGACTCTGGCCAGGGGAGGCCACAAGGGAGCCCCGTCACTCTGATCCCTGCCTTGCCCCTTCTGTACCTGTCCCAATGACCTCCTCAATCTTGATATAAGCAGGATCGACCTCCCGGGCAAGTTCTCGGATGGCCTGGCAGGGGTCCTCGTAGGTGGAGGGGTCGATGTAATACTTCATCCCAAGTCCTGGAGGGGTGTGGAGTGTGTTATGAGCATGTGGTGCCAGGCAGCGCTGCCTGCACACCTCAGACACGCCCACTTACCTCCAGAAGATTGTGCCAAGGAGCTCCCCAAATCTTAGGGGGTCCAGCCTTGCCTGACATGTGCCCTGCCCGTGCGCTCCCGCTCCCCCGGCCCCAGCATTTCCTCTCCTCATCCCCACCTGGGCTGCTGTATTGTTGCAGCTGCTCCATGTAGCCGGTCCCACGCCGCTTCCTGAGGGACAAATGGTGACCGGGAATGACACTCCCATTCCACCCCCTTGGTGTCCCCTTGTCGCCCTTGAAGGCTGCTCTTCAGTCCGTCTGTTGAGGGGGGATGCCAGCCTCGCCCTCCTGCCCACCTTCATGTGGGGCCCAGGGCAGGGGCTGGGTGATGGGAGGCACACTGGCCTGGGGTTTCTGCAGGGGGCTCTGGACTTGGCAGGGCTTGAGGTTTGGCTGTGGAGTGAATAGTGCTGGGCAGAGTTGGGCAGGGGTGGGGACTCACCGCTGGAAGACGACGGCTAGCACGGTGATGGCTGCCAGCAGGAGGAAGGCCAAGGCCCCCAGGATGGAGCCAATCACCAAGGACAGTCTTTCCGGAAGCTGGGAGGACAGCTCCCCTGGGGAACCAGCCACCAGGGTCACAGGTGGGCCAGGTACCCACCTACACCATAGGCACACACGATAGACACACGTATCCCCACACTGTCCCACATCCACACACACACACATCCCCACAGCCCTCCCACATCCATACACAGGGACACACAACACACACACACCACACATCCCCACAGCCTTCCCACATCCACATGCAGGGACACACAACACACACACACATCCCCACACCTTCCCACATTCACACACAGGGACACACACACACACATCCCCACATCCTCCCACATTCACACACAGGGACATACACACACACATCCCCACACCCTCCCACATTCACACACAGGGACACACACACACACATCCCCACACCCTCCCACATTCACACACAGGGACACACACACACACATCCCCACAGGCCTCCCACATCTATACACAGGGTCATGACACACACATCCCCACAGCCCTCCCACATCCCCACACAGGGACATGACACACACACACACATCCCCACACCCTCCCACAACCACACACAGGGACACAACACACACATACACACACACATCCCCACAGCCCTCCCACATCCACACACAGGGACACACAACACACAGATACACATCCCCACAGCCCTCCCGCATCCCCACACAGGGACACGACACACACACATCCCCACACCCTCCCATATCCACATACAGGGACACACACACACACTCACAGGCCTCCCACACCCACACTCAACACACACACACACACACACACACACACACCCCTACAACTGCCCCCTCCCCAAGTAGCCTCTAGGTCAGCCTCTGAGCCATGGGCATTCTCTTCTCCCACAGAACCTCTGGTTGGGAAACACTGGGCCAGGGTTCAAGGCCGGATAATCCCTGCCTGGACCTCTCCTCACTACCCCCTTGGGCCTTCACCTGCCCATCTGCACCCCCCACCCCGGCTTACCTTGAGGCAGCGTCTGGAAATAGACTTTGCCCCCGTAGGGGCCGTGGCCGGCAGCAGTCCGCGCCCGCACCTGGAAACCGTAGATGTGGCCAGGGCTCAGCTGTGTCACGGTGGCGGTGTTGGTCTCGCTGGTCAGGGTGAAGGAGTGGGATTCGTCTTCTGCCTGGGGGTAACAGCCACTCACTCCCTGCCTGGCCCCCTCATGCCCCTGTTTCTGCCCCCAAGGCCCCCAGCCACCCTCCCTGGTCGGCAGGGCTCTCAGACACATTCCCAGTGCTGCAGGCCTCTGGCCCCTGCGTGGGGACTGTGAGCTCCTGCCACCCCTGCTGTGGACCCCCGACTCCTCCTGCGCACCTGGTCATAGTAGCGGAGCTGATAGTCCAGGATGTTGCCATTGGTCTGGTCGGGCTGCGGCCAGGACACTGTGATGCTGTTGGATGCCCGGCTCACCTGGTGCACCACAGGGACTGCAGAGGGCACTGGAGTGCAAAAGGGAAATCGCACTATTAGGGCAACAGCAGTCCCTGAGAGCAGGTGCAGCTCTGGGGGGAGGGCGGCAGGGTGGACCAGGCTGGAGATCAGGAGCAGGGAAGGGGCCCAAAGGAGTGGAGGCAGGGGACCCTGAAGGCCAGGAAGAAGGGCTCACCTTCATGGCTGGTGCTGACATTGATGGCCGCAGCCTGGGGAGGCTCGGGGCTGAGCTCAGACACCCCATTGACAGCCTGCACCTCTAAGATGTAGGGTACATGTGCTCGGAGTCCCCCCACTAACACTCGGCTCTCGGTCAGGCCTCTCTGGCGAGGGTCGAAGTGGACCTCATCCCTGCAGCGGCGACAAGTGCCCCCACCACCGCTGGCAGGCTCCTGGCGGCCTTCACACTCCTTGCACACGACGTTGAAGAGAAGGTCCCCTCGGCCCCCCAGCTCCCGAGGCAGGCGCCAGTGTAGCATGAGCGCTGAGCCTTGCACCTCAAACCAAAGCTCCTGGGGAGCCGACGGAGGACCTGGGGGGCCGGAGGGAGTGGTGGTCCAAGGGCCACGAGGGCAGGAATCATGGGTGATGAAGGAAGGAGCCAGGGGAGGGTGGGTGGCCCAGACGGAAGGAGACAGAGGAGCACGGGGTGGGGGCAGCCGAGAGAGGGAGGAGGTGGGCCCAGGGGAGGATGGGTCAGGGACAGAAGTGGGCGAGGACAGGGAGGGGAAGAAGTCAAGAAAACAGGGGAAAACAAGTCACTCCAAATGCAGAGGTCCCCCAGTGCTGCTGGCTTCCCCCACTTCTAGCCCCTCTCCCAGGCTCCTTCCCATCTCAGGGCTGGGTGAGGAACTCACCAGTGCAGGGGGCCTCTGGTGGGTCGGAACTGGCCCGGTAGAAGCCCTCCAGGCAGGGGCAAAGGGGTGCTGCTGGGTTGGGGGCGTGGCTGCGGGCAGGGCACGGAGCGCAGGGGGCGTTCCCAGCAGAAGCCTTATAGAGCCCCCGAGGGCAGGCTGAGAAGGCAGAGAGAAGAATGGGGGCGTCGCTCCGTCCACCCACCCTGAGCTCCCAAAACACAGCAGGCAGGGGCCCTCGCAGCCTTCTCCTTCCCAGAGCTGATTCTCCTTTTCTTCCAAGACTGAACCCCACCATCTCTTCCCTCAAGCAGAGATTTCTCCTGCCATTTGCTGGGACAGAGTTGCATTTCCATGGATGAAGAAAGTGAGGTGTGGTGGGGGCTCCAGGCAGGCCCAGTGCCCGATGTGGGTGTTCTGGCTTCTTGCATAAGCTCCCTCTGCGGAGGCCTGCTGCCGCTGTCATTCTTCTTAGCTACCATCCACTGCCTTCCTCTACCTGAGTCCCTGTCACCTGGTCCTGCCAGCCAGGGACCCTCCCAACTGAAGGGCAAATGGGAACCAATGGCCTCCATTCCACAGTAACCCTGGAGCAAAACTCCTTTCAGTCTCCATCACGTCTCAGGCTGGGAGAAGGCACTTGCTGCAAAAGGCTCCAGAAGATTCCAGAAAGTTCAGATGAGTGGGTGAGAGCAAGTTTGACTGCTTTAGGGAAGAAAATTAGGGAAAATAGGGGTCCTTTCCTAAGATGGCTTATTCCTGACCTTTTGCAGATAAAATGAATTTTGGGGTGTTCAGAAGAGGAGCCCGAAGGCTGGGGTGGGTGGGAGTGTTGGGCCAGCGCAGGACGAGGGCTCTCACCTTGGCAGGCCTTGTCTCCTCGAGCTGGCTGGTGTCCAGGCTGGCAGCGGCAGCCACCAACAGCGACCATCCACTTGCCTTCCCCGTTGCAGTGCAGCCTGGGGGGGCTGCCCCCGGCCTGGCCCCCCACTCCATCCTCCTCTGGTTCTGCATGAGCCACACAGGTGCCCAGAGCTGCCACCAGGGAGGCTCCCCCAGCCCCGCTGGCCTGCGTCTCCGGAAAGGAGGCAAAGGATCGGAGCACGGCGGGGCAGGTGTAGGAGAAAAGCCTGACAGCGACCAGGGCCAGGCAGGCCCCGGTGTCCTGGAAGGCCACGTAGAAGCCGCGCTGGGTGAGAGGCCCGAAGCTCCGCTCCTTGACGTTCAGCTGCAGCCCGGCCCGCTGCTGCCCAGCCCCATGGGGTCCCACAGCCCACGATGCAGAAGAGGAGGAGGAGGATGAGGAGGAGGAGGGAAAGCTCTCGTCTGCTGCAATTGTGTCCACCTTGGTCCAGCGTTTGAGGTGCCAGGAGGAAACACTGTCAGGGCTGTCGGGCTCCTCTGCCTGGCGGTAGTAAAGGGTGAACGTCTCCCGGCAAGTGCCGCCGCTCACGCCCAGGCTGGAGCACGCCCGCACAGAGAAGTGGAGTCGGATGTGGGCCCTCTGGGCGCCCCGACGCTCCACGAAGTGTGTCTGCAGCCAATTGTCCTGCCCAGTGCCTGGAGGGGCCCCTGCCACATGACATGCCTCAAAGGTCCGAGTCAGGCGTCGCTGGTCGTCCAGAACACTCACCTCGTCCCACTGCAGGAAGGGCCAGGAGAAGCTTTAGGGGCTCCGGACTGAAGCAAGGAGAGGTAGAGGGTATAGGAAAGGGGACATATCTCTTCCACTGAGACTTAAAATTAATGACAAATGAAGCAGAGAGGATGCCTTGATATGCTGGTGCTCTACAGGGAGGGGGTCTTATCTCATAATCCTCACCCGGGGTTTCCTTCACGAATTTCACTCTCCAGGGAACAGGGAGGGGCAGGGACAAGGGATTCAGGTTCAGAATTAGAGTGGCACTCACCCCCCCTGGTGGGTAGGTGAGCCAGCCAATCTCGGATGTCTCTCCGGTGGTGTCCAGCAATACCTCTGCCCAGAAATAAGAGGCGCACACAGTGGCCAAGCCTCCAGCCAGCACCACCAGCCCCTACTCCATTCCACTGGAAGCAAAATAACACCCCCCACACCCCTACTGCCCGCTCCTCCGCACACGTCTTTGCCAGCAGGAGCACGGCTGTCCATCAGCATCCTTTCTCTGACAAATCTGATGTAGGTCTTCATTATCCTCACCATGCCTTTCCCTTTATTGATGTGTTCACCCTTATCTACCTTTTCTGAATCTTCCCCACTTGCCCCTTGCACTGGGTCTCATTGGCAGGTCGGGTTCTTCTGCCTTCCCTCCCTCTTACCTTCCAGAGCCAGAACTGAAGACACTAGAAGCAGGACCCATAGGCTACACACCATGCCCGCCACTCTGTTCCCTAACTGGGCAGCCCCTTCAGTAGCCATGGGGCATCTTCAGGGCATCCACCATCGCCCCAGCCTCCACCCTGCTCCTGGGTGGGGCTGCAGCTTTTGCAAGACTCAGCGAAGCTTGCTTCCTGAGGAGACACAGAGGACCAGAAGAGGCAGGTGGGAGGAACGTGTTTCTTCATATACAGCCCCGGCTCCAAAACCTGACCCCGTGTCTGTGTCTCCTCTGCAGCTCTCAAATCGCCCCAGCACCCACCGTGGGACAGGAGCCAGGTTGCGTACTGTACTGCCTCTCCTGAGCCTGTGCAAATTCGACTGTCTTGACCCTGTCTCTGTGTTCATTCCTCACGGCTCTCCCTCCTAGAAATGGAGCACAGGATGGTTCTGGGTCAATCTTACCCTTTTCTTCCTGGAAGGAGTTATTCCAGTTCTTTCTCTTCATTTACTTGCCTTCCTTCCTCCAACAGCCTCCCTGTATTGGAAGTTAGAAGATTCTCATTAAAAGCAGCTGGTTAAGAAGCGGCTCCATCCTACGGAGGCATGAATTGAATTCTCACAACACGGCCCCACCCCCGACGGACCTGGATGCTCTAGAAATTTCAGAGAGGCAGTGAAGCAGTGAAGCGGGAGGGACCCAGGAAGATGGCTGTGGGGTATGATGGGAGGGAAGGGACCAGAATAAATGCAGAAAGAACACAGCCATAAAGATTCAGGCTGATAAATGAGACGGTGCAGGGATGGGGAGAGCCACGGAGGTCTGGCATACACTTTGTGAATGCCCCAAGGGGCACATGTTTTTGTATAGCTTACAGAAGAATAACCCTATGGCTTTAGCATGTGAAAAGATGCTTCTTGTGTGCTCACATTTAAAGGAAACCATGTTAAATCCACAGCAACAGGCCATTTGTTATAGAAAAAATATTTGTGCCCCCCGTCCCAATTCATATGTTGAAATCCGAACTCCCAAGGGGATGGTATTAGAAGGTGGGGCCTTTGGGAGGTAATTAGGTCATGAGGGTGGAGCCCTCACTAATTATGAGAGTAGTGCCCAGATGAAAGGGACCCCAAAGGGCTTTCTCACCCTTTTTCTGCCATTTGAGGACACAATAAAGAAGAAGGCAGGCTGGGTGCAGTGGCTCATGCCTGTAATCCCAGCACTTTGGGAGTCTGAGGGGGGGCGGATCACGAGGTCAGGAGATCGAGACCATCTTGGCTAACATGGTGAAACCCTGTCTCTACTAAAAATGCAAAAAATTAGCTGGGCATGGTGGCGCACGCCTGTAGTCCCATCTACTTGGAGGCTGAGGCAGGAGAATCACTTGAAGCCAGGAGGCGGAGGTTGCGGTGAGCCGAGATCATGGCACCACTGCACTCCAGCCTGGGCAACAAGAGTGAAACGAAGAAGAAGAAGAAGAAGAAGAAGAAGAAGAAAAGAAGAAGAAGAAGAAGAAAGAAGAAGAAGAAGAA
>NW_016107761.1:1004676-1050135 GCF_001604975.1 Cebus imitator
AAGAAGAAGAAGAAGAAAGAAGAAGAAGAAGAAGAAGAAGAAGAAGAAAGAAGAAGAAGAAGAAGAAGAAGAAGAAGAAAGAAGAAGAAGAAGAAAGAAGAAGAAGAAGAAGAAGAAGAAGAAAAGAAGAGGTCTAGAAGAGAGCTTTTGCCAGGAGCTGAGCATGCCGGCACCCTGATCCTGGACTTTCCAGTATCCAGACTGTGAGAAAGATATTTCTACTGTGCATAAGCTACTTGGTCTATTGCACTTTGTCATGGCAGCCACAGATGCCTAAGACACCATCTGTACCATGTTGGAGAAGGCATGGGAAATCGATTCTCTTGTACATACTCTGCTTGAGTTCAAATTGCAATATTCTCTTGGGAGGACAATGGGGTAACATCTTCCCAGCAGCTACAATGTAAGAATTCGTCCTGCAGGTACTGTGTATTTGTATGGGTTTGCACAGATGCTTGAACGAAGACATTAATTGCAAACTGTTTATAAGAGAAAAGGCTGTAAACTAAGTGTCCATCAATTGTAAGATGGTTAAAAATTATGATATATTCGTAGAAAGAAATATGGACAACTGTTTATGGACTGATATGAAAATCAGTTCCAAGTGAAAGTGGGACAGTGGAGAACAGTGTGAAGTCAGCTCCCATTTGTTAAGGATATATACACATACATATATATGGAAGGATCGATGGAAGAACATCCAAAATCTGTGAAAAATGGCAAACGAAGTAGACTGAGACCCAGTCAAGGGAGACTTACTTTTGTTGTAGTCTCTTTAATTGTATCAGTTTTAATTTTTGCATTGTTAAACTCTTGCATATGTATTATTTTTTCAACTAAATCATTAAAATTTTCTTTAAAACTATAGGATAATAACTGTTTAGTAAAGTTAATCAAAATAGTGCTCACACCCTCATAATGGCGTCTCAGAACTATGCAGTAAGCTACCTCTTATGTAAAACCTTTCTGTGCCTTCAGAAGGCACGCCACTGAGCTGAAGAGCAAAAGAACAGAGGGAATAGCTACCTCCAGTGTCACAATGAAGACAAACAGCTTTGGCACCACCTTTGCGTATTGATCTAGAGACTGGTGGTTCTCTGTCTCTCCTCTGACTGAGTCTCAGAAGTCCGTGAATCGGGTGGACTAGAGCAGTACAATCTCTTTATTTCTGTGGAGAAGAAAAAGAGGCATGTTGTCCAGATTGCTAAAAAGACATAGAGCTAAAAGGAAAAAAAAAAAAGCCAATTAGAAGTTGTGAATTGTTTTTCCTGGATCTACATGGCCTTGTGATTGTTGAAAACTATGATAAAACTAAAAACAAACTATGAAACTTTATTTAACTGTGACAAACGTGAAAATCAAAATTTGATTCCTACTGATTGTTTTTCTGGCTGTGCTGTCTGTGAAGTTATCATGGAGAGACACCGTTTTTACATACGTGTGGGCTGATCAGCATGGACACCTGCCAATTTGCCCTTGAAACTCACCTTTTGTACATCTTTAACCCCATTTGTGAAACAGAGAGTTCAGTTTACAGCCTATGAAGACAAGTAAGGAGCATTTCCATATGGCAAATTGCTCTTAAGTAACGTTCTTTGCAGATACTGTCTGAAATGCTACTAGGATCCTTCACAGATGAAATACATGCTTTGCAGAAGAATGGGGAGATCACGCAATAAAAAGTACACATAGCTATCAAATTCTGTAACCCTGGCACCATCACCAATGGCTGTTTAATAAATATCCTGAAGTAATTCATGTTGTAAGTGCACCCCCTCAAACTCTCAATGGCTTAATTTGGTGACGTGCTTGACACACTGAAGCAAACCAGAGTCACAGAGTCCTTAGAAACACTGTTATCAGGGACAGAAAATGCCGGCAGCAAGTTTTTAAACAATGAAGGCTATTTTACCATTCGCCCAGAAGTTATTCTTTAAAATAGTCCCTTTCTTTTGGTCTGAACATAGATGGATTCTGTAATCTGTACAAAGAAGAAACAATAAGCCCTGTGTCTTCCCAAGCTTACAACTAGACAAATAATCATGGAGAAGGAATAATAAATATTTTGGAAATATTTCAACGAATTATTTTGAAAGACAGACGAGCAAGATAGAGAAGATCCACTGCAGATAATATCAGCTGTCCAATGTGGAACACTCTGGAAGATAAATAGCAAGATATCTGCTTTGATGACCCGAACTACAAGGAACACAGTGACTTGTGGCTGCAATAGGGCGTGCTTGCATAGGCTTAGCATGCCTCGTAATGACAACATGAAGCTGGCTTCCCTCCAGAAGATCCAGAAAAGAGCAAAAGCAATTATGAAATGTGCATGTTAAGGCCACTCAGCTTCTGCTGTCAAGAAGCAGCATAAAGAAAAGAAGAAAATGGAGACACTGCCTGTGGATGGCCACTTCAGTAATTTTTTTGAAATTTTACTAAGAACAAAGATATTCATTAAAAAGAAATGGTTGAGGATCTTAAAAGTACCCAGAAGGATACTTCTAATGTTTGATGAGACTCTTTTATATTCAGCTCCAGAAGACTAAAGATTATAAACAAATCTTTTCAGAAAAAAAAAAAATGTTGCTGAGTCAGACAAGGAAGTTAGGTGAGTTCTTGCTTCTCAAACAAACCAGATGAATTCAAGACTTTTATGTTTTTAATATATTAAAAAATGGGTGTATCCCTGTTGCAGGAATCCAAATAAAGAAAAGGGAAATTTTATTAAGACATGGAATAAATTGCTGTCAGCAATTTCATACCACTGCAGATTCTTTTGAAGCCAATTTCAAAGGCAGAAACATAAGTGACAAGAACACGGCTGTTCCACATGCCTGGAATACTAAGCAAGCTGGACTCAGAACCTGATTTTTTTAAAGGTGTCTTCAATGGTTATGGGCATGGAGCACCTTCTGCATTGGGTCCGGAGCATCTCAGGCACAGGCCAGTACATCTCTCCTGCCACAGAGACGGGAAGCAGCGTCTGCAAGGCCAGGCCCCTCGCTCTTCTCTCACAGCCTGCTTCAGATTCCTCTTTCCTTCAACTCACGAAAGGAACTGGTCAGTATTTAGACATTCTCTAACACGAGGATATGCAAAAGAACTTCTCTCCTTTAGAAAAACATTCACATTTCAGATGTGTAGAAGGTTTTCAAAATACAAAACCAGAAGCGGCAGAAATGTGAACATAAATAATGGTGGAGAAAATGAGGCAAATTAGACAAAGTTTTAGGTAACAAAAATTGCAGTCTATGACTTTATAGTATTTTCTCAGCTTCTGTTATAGATATATCATTTCACATCTTTTTGATACAGTAGGGATAATGGGTCCACGAGCCTGCTACATCTCTTTGGTTTACAAAAATAAGACAGTTTCTTAGGTATCAAGGTTGTGTTTTGCTTTCAGAAACTGGCCAAAATTAAAGGTTTGTAGGAGCTTTGATTACCAAGCATAGCTTATGAGTTATGTTATTATAAAAATGAAAGATTTAAAAGTAAATTAAATTGGTAAATCGGTAAGAATTTAAAAAATTAACCGTGCTCCAATTAAATGCTAAATATGATACTTTCATGAGCAAATCAAGCTTACTTAATATAGTTTATGCACCTCAATCCACAAAGTGAATTTTTAAAGATTAAGTAATGTAAGCCAAATAAACTTAGAGGAAGGTAGGCAGAAGGCATATTAGGCCATTAAAATGGGTTACTGTGGGAGGTGGAAATGAAGGATTGTAGGTGGGGGCATTAATTTTGTCATATATAATTCAATTATTTTTCTTGTTACAGTAAGCATACCTTACTTTTATAATTAACATACAATCTCATAATTAAAATCTAAACAAAAAAGAAAAATATTTGTCAAACCTAGACAAATGAGCATATGTCTACATTTTATTCACTCTCTACACCCTTTCCCTTCTAGGTTTCAAAATATCCAGAAATGTTGATAAGAAGAAGGTAGAGATGGAGATACAGTAGGGGCTGAGAATGAGTGAGTGAAATCGTGCCAACAAGAAAAGCAAAATAATGTTTATGCCTGGCTAGACTTTAAGCTTCTCCCCCAAGAAGTTCCTACTGTCCCGCTGCTGGCATCATGCATGCTTCTCCTCAACGTGTCAAGCAAAGGGCTGAGACGATGAAGGGACAGAGGGGAACCCAGGGGACTGTCCACTGGGAACACATAGTAAGGGGCATGGTCCCAAAGTGAGCCGAGACAGGAACAGTTTTGTGAGACAAAGCAGGCTGCAGAGTCCAGCAGGGACAGGACAGTCTCAAGGGCAAGAGGGCTTGAGATTTTATGTCTGGAGTGGTTGCTGGGCTGGTCCTTACACCTGTGAGCCACCAGGTCAACGTGGGAGGGGTCAGCACCACAGGCCCTGCCCCCCATCCTGTTCCACAGCTGTTAAATGCCCAGGAAATTCCAGCATAATCCTTGTTCAGCTTAATGCTGCAGCCTCTATCCTTTAATCTCCACCTTGGAGATCTCTTCGTGATCTGGCCTCCTGCCTTGAGAAGGATCCCATCATCAGGCTTTATGGAGGCATCCAGGACAGACAGTGAGGAGGTGGCTGTCCTCCGGCTCTTCTATCCCCTGCTGCCCTGGTTGGAGAAGCCAATGTGTAGATTACCTAGCAGAGGACAGTCCTGTGTCCCTGGAGGCCTCTAGTCCCTGAGAATGTCCCCCAGAGCACTGTGACTCAGACAAATGTGCCTCCCACTCCCAGACTGTGGAACTGGGGGAGGCTTTTAAGATGCAGGCAGTGTCTAGGTCTAGCCAGACAGCCACTTAGAATGAGCCACTCTGTGCACTGACGGGGGACATGCGTGGCTCTGGAAAAGAGCATAAGGGAGGGTGTAGGGGCAGGAGGCAAATGTGCCTGAGAGATGAGTAAGTGGAAGGTTGTGGAAAAAGGCCCCTGAGTGCCAGGAGTAGCACTCGCGTCAGCAGTGCCTGAGGATGTGTCTACCTAGCGAAGTGTGTATGGGAATGTGGAGGAGGTGAGGTGGGCGGGAGTAGATGCTGTCTGTGTCGAAGGGGGTGCTTTCCTGTGGCAGAAGATGCGCATCAATGCTGGATCCGGAGTGGTCCCACGGGCCCTTCTTCCTCACTCTTGGCCCCTGCTCTACCCCTAGTCTGCCTGTGAGTTGCTCTTGGCCCCAGGAGGTGCTTCTGCAGAAACACCTGGGCTGGGAGAGGGAGCCAAGCAGAGAGGGAAAGAAAGGGAAACCTGAGGCTTCCCAAACCCTCCAGAACCTGCCATCCTCCTTCCACCTGGAGTGGAGAGTGGGGTGGGAACTCAGAGTCTAGGGCCCAGGCTCAGGAAAGGATGATGGCTGGGAGAACAGTTGTCCCAGAAGGAGGATCCTGCCTTTCCCATGCTCAGCCCACCCCAGCCTGTTGCTCCCCAGCATTCTGGTAACTCAGCGTCACTGCCAGCCATCTTCTTGCACCCTGAATGGAGCAATAGGCTCCAAACAAGTCCTCCTTCTAAGGCCACCAGGTAAGTACATAGGCACCCCCACCCTCATCTTCCTTTGAGAAAAAAAGGCCCATTGCCCTGAAAAAGCCAAATGCCCCCTGAGCAGCACTCAGACGCCTCAGTGCTCCAATGCTCCATAACTTGGGCAGCTTCTGTGGTCTACTAAGAGACCCCCACAGTTCCCTCCCACTGGCTTCTCAGCTCAGGACCAGCATCTCCCCTCCTAGTGCCTGAGTCAAGTTCCCCTGGAGGGTGGAGAGCCTGGGTTAACTGATTGGGAACAGGCCCAGCCGCTCCGCTCCATGGGCACTGCCAGGGACATTACAACATTCTATGCCGGGTCCATGCCAGCTCCCCCAGGGATGGGAGGAGAGAGGGTGCCAGACGGCCAAGATCGGTGGGTGGGGGTGTGGGGCAAGCAGGGCCAAGCACCCAGATGGAGGGAGCAGGGCGAGGGATGGAGCTGGGGCAGGAGCACGCAGTAGACTTTGGTTGCACGTTGGGGGTGATGGCTGCGCAGCAGGGACCAAGCCTTCCTTCCACATCCAGTGCTAAACGGTGGTCAAGGGGCTGGGTGGGGAGAGTGCCTTGTCGGGAGCTGGGGACAGGTGTGTGGTCAGACTCCTGGCTCCTCCCAGCTCCAAAGGAATTGGAGTGATGCCACTGGAGTCAGAGAGGTGGCAATCCTGTTCCAAGCTGGGAGCTCAGACTCTGCGAGGACCCTCCCAGATTGGGACTCCCAAGCCAGAGCCAGAGGAGGGTTTCTGGGAATGCAACTGGGGGATCCAAACAGCAAGAGTGATGGGGTGTCAGTGATGCCTGATCAGAGTGGAGCGAGACCAGCGGTGAAGGGTAGCCAGGTTGACCGGTTCCTCATCCTTAATGAACCCCACTATGGCCTTGGGGAAGGATCCTCTGTACTCCCCCAGGAAGCCACCTAGGGGCTGGGCAGCCCCTTTACCTTTGCAAACCTTAATTTCTCTGTCCCCAAGCATACTGCCCCTGACCCCCACATTGCCGCCTGCAAATTCCCCGGGCTCACCTTCCCGTTGGCCGCAGTCTCTGCAGGTCTGCGCCCCGAGGCCTCTCAGTGGAGCCGGGGCTCCTGGAGCTCGCAAGGTGCCACCCGCGTCTTCTCCAGTCCGGGGACCCCGCTACCCCCGGCCCGGGTCCGTTCGGCGCCGCGAGTCCCTGGGATTCCGGGACGGACCTAGCGCTGGCGGCAGGGGTTGCTCCAGAGGTGGGGCGCCGGGAGATCCTGGGGGCCCGCGTCGCGATCGCCGTCGCCAAGCTGGGTCCCGGGTCCCGCCGCCCGCTGCTCTAGAGCCGCGGCTGGAGCCAGCGCAGCCCGGCCCGCCCCCTCCGCGTCCCCTCCCAGCCCGACCCGCCCCTCCTACCCCCTCGGCCTCCTTCCCACTCCCCTCTTCCGGGGAGCCGAGCCCGCCCTCCCGGCCTAGGCGACTGCCGCGCGGCGCCCGCTCCTCCGCCCCGGCGCGCGGGGGAGACGCGGGGCGCGCCCGGGGCCCCGCCTGTGCGCCGGGGAGGGGGCAGACTCCTCCCGCGGGTCTGGTCCGTGAGGATCGCACGCGTGGGGCGCCTGCAAAAGGCGGGAAGTGAAGCGTCTGTCTGTAAAGCCCCCGGGCTCAGGCTCCGGCCCCGGTCGGACACCCGTGGAGCGAAGCGCAACCGGCGGACCGCGGCAGTCCTGGGCAGGGCAGAGCCCCGCGCACACCCCCTCGCTCCTCCCTCCTCTCCGGCTTTAACTCTAGGAACTAAAACAGTGGTGCTTCTACTCAGCTTTGAACTAAGGTGGGCGTGAGCTGAGCAAGGGAGAAGGAAGGAAAAGCAGGGGGTGGAGGGAAAGACAAACTGAGAAATCTGGGCGAGCACGGGCGGTGGCGGGGGGAGCCGAGGCAGCGGGAGAGGGGGGCGTTTGGGTAAGAACGCGACGCCGTGCTAGCCTGGAACTCTTCTCTCTTTTCGTGTCTGGATCGTGGTCAGCGTTGAGGCTTCTGAGTCGAACCTCTCTCCATCCACCCTCCCCAAGGGGCAGGGCAGTCGGGTTGAAAAGGGGAAGTCTGCTGCGCGCCTGGCGCTGACAAGGCTGGGCAAGTCGCTGCACCTCTGCGTGCCTCCTCCCTCGCCCGCGCTCGGGAGAGAACCTCCCTGCGGTGAGGAGGGGCGGTGCAAGGTGCTCTCAGCTGGCGCCTGGAGGCAGGGCTGAGGAACCGAGGGGGGCGCCACGAGGAAAAATGTCCCCGCCCACCCGTAAACCCTTCTCTAGCCGAGGACAGGATTTGGGGTCTATTGTTTGGGTCCCACGGAGATGGGCTGGGGCCTTCTCACGAAGTGTTGCTACCACCTGCTGGCTTTTCCAGGGAACACAGGCAGCCCGTGCCATTCCCTTTGGCCCCTTTTCTCCTCGTGTGGCCCTGTCCCATCTTGCTTTCCCACTTCTTTCATTTATTCAAAGACCTGTTTATTAAAGCACTAGCTGCAAATGGGCTGATCAAAACTGGTACTTAAAGAGCATTCCGAAGCCGAAGAAAATTGTGAAAGAGATCTATGAGCCAACAAACACAGTAAACAAAACAATGAAACTCATTAAGAGTCACCTGGAAGAGACAAACAGGCTTTAATGGATTGAGTGAATGAGTGATAGAAAGATAAAGGCTACTGTAACAAGTTCTCACTTGGCGAGACGGTTGTTCACCCTTAATATCAGGAGTCAATAAGTAAGCCTGATAATGTTTAATGATTCTGCATTTGGTCGTCATTAATTCCACCTGTACTGACGGGTCAGCTTTATCTTGTCTCTTCCCTTTGCCCTGGACTCAGTGGCGGAGGGCTTCCTTCATTTTCTGATTAGTTATCGCCAAGGCTTTCAGACTTCTGCGAAGAAATTTGCATTATTTGTGGAATTACATAACTCATAAATTAACATGCCTGATTGCTAGACATCTATGGTTATATTGAAAAATTAAAACAAATAAGGCACATAACTAAATATGTTAAAAATATCGACACAATCAAACCACATTTGTTACTTTATAAAACCCAGAAATTCCTGTAGTAATTTGCAACATATCCTGTATTGACATACAATAAAAATATCTGCATTCTTTTCTATTGCATGATATTATCTCATATTAGGCGACTATAATATGAAATGACGTTTTTGCTGCTCAAGGCTTATGTAATTCGTTGTATTCGTCTTGTTAATAAAATTTGAGAGATATCTAGTTTTCGTAGGAAGTGTCGTACTCAGCAGGCAAAGAGGTTTAAATTTGTGATTAGTCAGCTTTGCATCATAATTACCTATGTCTTATCAAACCAAGTTTTAATGGTAGGTTGATAGCATAGAATACCTTGTTAAAGTATGCTGCAACCTGCAGCTATTAAAAACCAAAGTAATGAATTCCTTTTCGAAGTTGAACATACATTTTTGCTATAATTTGTTCAGTGCCTGGCACACTCTAGGTGCTTAGAAGTGTTATAGAACGAATCAATAAAAAATAATGTTTACACTTTTGCTATGTGGCTGGTCATGGTGGCTCATGCTTGTAATATTGGCACTTTGGGAGGCCAAGGCTAGAGGATCACTTGAGGTCAGGAGTTCGAGACCAGCCTGGCCAACATGGTGAAACCCCATCTCTACCAAACAATACAACAACTAGCCAAGTGCGCCTGTAGTCCCAAATACGCAGGAGGCCAAGGTGGGAGAATTGCTTGAACCCGGGAGGTGGAGGTGGCAGTGAGCCAAGATTGTGCCACTGTACTCTAGCCTGGGCGACAGAGTGAGATTGACTCTCTCTCTCTCTCTCTCTCTCTATATATATATATATATATATATATATATGTGTGTGTGTGTGTGTGTGTGTGTATATATATATATATAAAATGTATATATACATATATATACAAGATATATATATATATCTTGTTCTGTGCTAATAGGCAGGACCTAATGAAGTTTATGGCTCACAGAATTCATCATTTCTGGCACACGACAATCTATTCTGTAATTTTGGAGCCAAAAGGAACTGCTGAGTAGAAAACTCCAGGTGGGATAGGAAGGCTCCAAGATTGATTCTGCCTCATTTTTTTCTGAGTTTTTGCCTCCTTCTTGGACTTTTCTCTCTTTAATATCTATCATTCTCCTAGGATGTGCAATTTGCTTCTTATTTCCCCTTAGAACAGCTCATATAAGCTGATGTTGTCATAAACAAAGAGCTTTACAAATAATTCTACTGATAAGTAAAAGGCAATAAAGGAGTCTCCTGAGCCCCCGATCTCTTATTTCTTATTCCTGAGCCCCTGATCTCTTATTCCTTATTCTTGTTCTATAGCTCAAACATTACTTATAGCTCTCAATGCATTACCTCACAGGACTCAGGCCTTCAGTGAACTGTCTTGAGGTTTGTGGCCTCTAAGTGCAATTCCACCTCTGAAAAGCTGGAGTCTAGTCTCCAAATGTTTTACCAATGGAAGTGTCCAATGCCTATTTGTACAACTAAAGCTTTTATTGTTTTCTGTTCAGAAACTTCTAGAGTGTTCAAGAATTCACCTATGTTACTGGTTTAAGGGTAGTGGATATCCTTCACGGTGGTATTAAAGTTTACCCATCATAGTCGTACACTTTGATATTACTTTAACCATGCAACAATAAAAAGATATTCAGAGATATTAGTGCCTCCAAGAGAAAGAGGATGGCTCTTCTCTCAGTTAGGGGTTGACTTCAGCTATATGCAATAGAAAAGTTGTACAACAGTGGTTTAAACAAACTAGATAACATAGAAATACTATGAAGGTCCTAAATCAATAAGACTCCAACTTTAGGATGAGGGCTTGTTCTCAGATTGTCAACATTTTAGGCAGAGCTCCAGTTATAATGTCCACAAATTTCAGGCAAGGAAAAGAAGGGAACAGGATTAAAGCGCTGCATCCAGCTGAGTTGGCACTGTTCAAAGAACCTTTCTGGAAGATCCATTCAGGGACTTATTATTATTGTCCAGGACAGTGTCACATGACCAACCCTACCTGCTTGAAACCTGCAAAATACATGCTGTAAAAAATAAAATTAAAGCTGTTAGATGTAAGAGAGGAAGAAAGAAAGAGTATTAGCCAGACAACCAGCAGCCTCTACCACAAATGAGATAAAATGATCATGGTAATCTACATTTTTCCCAGCAATCAACAAAGATCTCCATCTTCTTTATATAGGAGATACTTGCTGGTATTTTCCCCCAGACCATTGTCTTTGCATAGGTTTAATGCTCACAGATGGTTCCCAGGAAGTTAGTGGAGTGAAGGGAAATGCTAGGAGTCTCTTTTTTCTGAAATAACCATGACACGATCTCAAAAGAAAAATAACAAATCATTTGCAGTTACCCATACAAACAATAGAACTTGAAAACATTCTCCTCATATGCAGAGCAGAATTGATCAACACTCCACACCATTCCCTGCTCCTTTCCTGGTCTGTATCGTTTTGATTCAGGTGCATATGCATATAGGAGATGGGATGATCTATGACGTGCAGTAGACAGTCCCTTGGTCTGCTCTTCCAATAGGACGAAGTCTTTTTTCTGGATTTCGCCTCCAGATAGTGCTCTCTGAAAACATTTGCATTTCCTGAACTGAAAGGGTGGCCTGCATTTCTACGAGATCTGCCTTCTACTTGTAGATGTGGCTGAACACATTTCCTGGTTCTCATATTCTCTTTTCTTACAGTATACATCTCTCTCTACATTCATATGGATTCTGAGAATCTATCCCATCAGAACTTAAAGCACCACCAAAAAAGTGGAACCAGTCAACATCAAGAATGAGGAAACAGCAACAACACTTGAGATTTTTTAAGAATCTGAAGCAAAGTAGAAAAGGAACGAAGATGTAAGAGTTCAAAGGAAAAGAGTTCACTTTATTAGATAAAAGCGGATGTGGAAGCTATATTAAAAGGTTGAGATAAAAAGGGAGTGGGGGAAAAATACAACAGTCAGGCAGGGCACAATGGCTCACACTTGTAATCCCAGTACTTTGGGAGGCCGAGGCAAGTGGATCACCAGGAGTTTGACAGTAGCCTGGCCAATATGGTGAAACACTGTCTCTATTAAAAACATGAAAATTGGCCAGGGAATTCTAAATTTAAACTTAGAATACCCTGCAATAATAAAATTCCCTGGCACGCCCCATTCTTCCCTGTCTTGCTTTGAAATAAACATGAACATTGTATTGGTTTTCTGTCAATGCCAGAAAAAAACTTAGTGGCTGAAAACAACACATACTTATTATCTTACATTTCTGAAGGTTAGAAGTCAGAGGTGGACCTCCGTGGGGTGAAATCTAGATGTTGGTAGGGCTGTGTTCCTTTTGGAGTCACGAAGGAGGATCCGTTTCCTCACTTTTCCCAGTGTGGTTCTTGGAAGCCACTGTATTTCTTAGTTTGAGGTCTTCGTCTTCAAATCCAACGTCGACTAAGTCCTTCTGCTGCCGTTCCTCTCACTGTCTCTGTCTCCTTCTTCCACTTTTAAGGACTTCCGTGATTATGTCTGGCCTGCATGGATAATCCAGGGTAATCTCCTCATCTCAAGTTTAGCTGATTAGCAACTTCATTTTCCTTTGCCATGTAAATGAGCATATCAAGAGTTCCCAATGCTTAGGACATGGACATCTTTAGGACCAATATTCTGCCTACCACAGACGTGAGGGCTGGAGCTGTAGCACCACATTGGCGTCTGAGCCAAAGCTAGCAACCACATACCTCTAGACTTCTTGCTGCATGAGGAAAATAGACTCCTGTGACTGCAATTTGTGTTACTTGCAACTTCACACATCTCTAGTAGATAGAGACTCAAACATTAGATCTTTAGCCCAGGGCTAATTATTTTAAAAGGCCAGATGAGGCCACTTTCAAATCTGCAATTCTTAGAAAATTTGCCACTCAAGTGTGTTTTCCAGCAAGATGCATTACAAATGTGCTCTGAACAATTAAGAGATGAATAAGTAATTGTATTCTCCATTAGGGAAGTTGTGATTGAGAAAAAACTGGTTATAATCACTTAAACTATCTAAAATTGTAGGATAAATAAAACACAAAACAAAATACAAACTTGCAAATCACGAATCAGTAGTAAGAGGAAAATTAAGTAATTGAGAGTAATTATGACCACAAAAGTAAAATACCGTATGTAAGTATAATAAGAAAGTCTCTTTTTAAAATAATATTTTAAATATCCAGGTTGACATAATGCAAAATATAAAAGAGAAATAGCAAAGACAGGGATGTCATCAGTGAAAAATTCCTTGACATCCGTCAGAGGAAGGCAATAGTTACTGCAGACATAATTAGGTAGAAGAATTTTAATGTTCTAAGATAATCATGAAAGATGACCTTTAAAATAGGGTGTTAACCTCACAAGTCATAGGTTAAAGCAAATGGACATGGTTCCTTCATCAGAAAGCAAAATAGATAAAAGATAACAGGGAAGCCTTAAAATATAGAAAGCATAATTAAAATGACAGATGTCAAACCAAGTACAAGGTCTTAATAAGCATAATATTTCAGAACAATTTCTATGGTAAGTCATTGGAATAAGTATGTCACGAAATTTCTGCCTGTAGCAAAAAATTTCTCTCCTATTTCATAATACACATAAATGAACTGTTGTCTATTGCATTTCTGGAAACATTTATATAAAAGAAAACACAATATTTTCATGTCTTTTATAAAAGAAACACAATATTTTGGGATCACTTGACCGTTTCACTTTTCAAATAGCAATGCAACCATCAGTGACAGTACAAATGAATGCCGTTAAAATTAAATGTTTAATTTTAAAATATTTAAATCATGGAGTTTAAATAAACATACCTACACACATAATTGGAGGGAGGGAATTGCCATCCCTACCCTGTTTCCCACTTTTTCTCCTCTCCTTCTCTTCGCTGCACTTTCACAACCCAAGGAGAGACAGAAAGGTAATGTCGACTTGTCTCTAAAATTGATTAGGCTCTTATAAGCAATAATTTCAAACTTCATCTAAGTCTTTGTGTAGCTAAAGCAGCAATTATGAAAAGGTCTATAACTTGGAGCCCACTTTTTATTTATTAGAAACCTAAGAAGATACGATTTGAAAGTCAAACATGATTTTAAAAATCATGGTATACTCATATTCAAATTCAGCAATAATACAGGCATAAAATTTTAATCAATTTAAGTGAGGACATGAAATTGTTTATTTTCATATTGGAAAATAAATTCCTTAACTGGTTATATTCCTTCCTTTTGTTCAAAGTAAATTAATGAAGAAGAGACATTTGATAGTTATAAAATCTACTATATAATTAGTGTAAATTATGGAAATTTCCCACATTAACTCTCATTAAATCCCCACTGACAACTCCAACTCTCCTTCCCTTCTCCTGCCACAAATCTTTTAATTGCCTAGAAGGAGTTTTTCTAATACTGCTCTTGATTATAGCGTAAATTACTAATCTTATTGTAGGCGAGGTGGGCTTCACTAATTGTTAGATAATTAGGTCCTTGTTCCTTGCAACTTTGTTCTGTACTATTTATGAGCATTAATAGGTGGCCTTGGGAAATGTGCTTTTCTGAATCACCATGACCTGTTGGATACTAGAAAGAATAAAAACTGGCATATTTATGAGTCAGACTGGTTGCAGGACGAGGAAGAAGAATGGATTTAGTGTCACCATGTATTATTCTGCTGGAAAACCAGAGTAAATTGAATAACTCAGAAATACTCCAAAGAGACTTTAAATGCCAGATTAATTTAATTCCGGTTCATCCTTGAAACATCAGCTCTCAGCCCAGAAGCACACTGTCACATATATGGTTAGCTGATTTTCAACAAGTGTGCCAAGACTATTCAGTGGCAAAAAACCCAACAATCTTTTCAACAAATGGTACTGGGAAAACTGGATATCCACATGCAAAAGACCGAAGTTTGACCCTTATTTTACGGCATATACAAAAATGAACTCAAAATAGATAAAAAAAAACCCCTGAACTTTAGAGCTTAACCTATAAAACTCTTAGAATAAAGCATTAGGAAAAATCCTCAATACATTGGATTTAACAACAATTTAATAAATATTATACCTGAAGCACAGGCCACAAAACAAAAATTAGATAAATTGAACTTCATCAAAATTAAAAAAACTTTTGTGCATCCAAGGATATTATTAAGAAAGCAAAAACATATTCTAACAAATAGGAGAAAATATTTTCAAATTATATATATGCTAAGGGATTAATATCCAGAATATATAATGGACTCCTGCAACTCAACAACAAAAACCGAAGTAATTAAAAGTGGTCAAAAAACTTTAATAGACTCTTCTCCAAAGCAGATATACAGTCCAACGAATATGTAAAAAGATGCTCAGCACGGTTAGTCATTAGGGAAATGCAAATTAAAATCATGATGTATTACTTTATGCCTCCTAGGATGGCCATTATATTTTTCTTTAAAAAAGGAAGTAGAAAGTGTTGGTGAGGATGTGGAGGAACTGGAACTCTTGTTGTACATCACTGGAGGGCATGCAAAATGAGGCAGCCACTCTGAACAGTATGACAGTTCCTCAAAAAATTGAACACAGAACTGCCATATGATCTAGCCATTCTATTTCTAGGTGTACACCCAAAGGAATTGGAAACAAGGACTAGAATAGATATTTGTACACCCATTGTCATGGCAGCATTATTCAGAATAGCCTAAAAGTGGAAAAAATCCATGCTCATCAGCAGATAAATAAACAAAATGTTGTATACATGTACAATGGAATATTATTCACTCATAAAAAGAATGTAATTTTGATATGTGTTCTGTATTAGTCTGTTTTGTGACACTATAAAGGAATACCTGAGGCTGGGTAATTTATAAAGAAAAGAGGTTTATTTGGCTCACAGTTCTGCAGGCTGAGCATGAAGCATAGTGCCCACATCTGCTTCTGGTGAGGACCACAAGAAGTTTCCAGTCATGTGGAGATGAAGGGGAGCCAGCAGAGAGAATGGGAGGAGATGCCAGGTTCCTTTCAACAACCGGATCTCTCATGAACTCATAGACTGAGAACTCACTCATTCCTGGAAGGACAGCATGAAGCCATTCATGAGGGATTCACCTCCATGATGCAAACACTCCCCACTAGGCCCACCTCCAACATTGAAGGATCACATTTCCACATGAGATTTGGAGGGGGAAAAACATCCAAACTATATCATGCTACAAGATGGATGAGCCTTGAAAACATTACACTTAGTGAAATAAGTCAAAGACAGAAGGACACACATACTGTATGATTCCAGTTGTATCAATGTCTTAGTCTGTTTAGGCTCCTAGAACAAAATACCATAAACTAGTATTAACAACAGAAACTTATTTCTGACAGTTTTGGAGGATGGGAAGTCCTAGATGAAGATGTCAACAGCTTTGGTGTCTGATAAGGGGTCGCTTCCTGGTTCACAGATGGTCATCTCTTTGTTGTGTCCTCATGTAGCAGAAGGGGTATGAGGTCTTTCTTGGGCCTCTTTTATAAGGCCACTGGTCTGATTTATGAAGCCTCTGACTTCATGACCTAATTACCTCCCAAAGGCTCTACCTCCTAATAGCATTCACTTGGGGGCTAGAATTTCAACATACAAAATTTCAGGGCACCCAAACATTCAGACTGTAGTGATGAGGTGGCAAGAGTAGGCAAAGCTGTAGAGATAGAAAATAGAAGATAACAGGAGCAGAAGGAGGAGTTACTGTTTTATGTGTAGATAATTTTTGTGGAGGATGATGAAAACGTTTTGGGTATAGACAGTGGCAATGGTTGTACAACATCGTGACCATATATAATGTCAGCGAATTGTGGTAAAAATGATAAATATTAAGTCATGTATGTTTTACTGCAACCAAAAAAAATCTTAGTTCACAGGTTGCTGTTTCAGGGAAACCTTTTAAAATCACACTCACAGAAGACTGTTTTTTCTTTCATCATGTTTCTAATTGTAAATCTGTATTTATTTTTGTGTGGTTTTGACAATTGTCTTTCTCCTCCTCAGGACTGATGCTCCATAATGATTTCCAAGTCAGATTTGCTTACTTATCTACTAATAGTATCTAGCCCATTGAAATAATTTAGTATAAAACATTTTTTATTGAATTAATATTTTTAGTAATAAGAAAGGAAAATAAAATACAGTCTTGAGTACCACATCCATTGCAATTATCTAAATCTTTTCTAGCTGTTACATTTATGGAGTTGACTAATTTTAATAGGTCATTTAAAAATATAATTTGGCAAACACGGCATGACTAGGCCACACACAAACACAGATAGAGAAATAAGTCTAATTATTCTATTGTTATATCACATAATTATCCACGATTAAATTATGGATTGTACAAAGGATAATTATTCCTAATGGTCTCCAAGAGCCATCATTTTCTTTCATTTGAATTTGGTAGGAATTGAGCGAGGCAGCTGATTACAAAAGGGCATAGCAAATGCATTCCGATTTTATGTAATTCATTCTAAAGACTAATAGTGATGGTAAGTTAACAGTGTCCTAGGAGAATCTATATATATCTTGTGATAGACTTCAAATAAGCCAAGTGAGTGGGAAATATTATGGACTTTTATGTTTTATAACTGGAAATAACTTTGTATGCAACTGACTGTTTTAAGAGGTCAACGAAAAAAAAAAGGGGGATGAGGTCTGCTTCTATTTTTATTTTTCTTATTTAAAAAACTAGACAATTTAAGATTTTAGGATAGCTTCCTTGGTGAATGCGTTAAACTCTGAACACACAGAAGAATATTGACAAAATTTTATTCTGTAAGTATTTTTATAAAACAATTCTGTTTCCAGTTAAATGCGTTTTTCTTTTTTTAGTGGTAGTGGTGGTGGTGGTGGTAAGGATGGTGGATTCAATGCTTCTAAAAATGGGAACTTTTTGTAGTTTACATTAATTATATTGAAGTTGTCTTATTATATGTCAGGTGCCTACTTTTGCTTCATCTGCTTTATTAGTAATAAGTGTGCTTTCCAGTTATGTCACTCAGTCTATTTTTCCAAATGGGAACACATAATTTCACGTATTTGTAAATAGATGACTAGGGCCTTTAAGACTTTTTCTTGGAACTCAGATAAGCTTGTGTATGATTATAATTTGTGCCTTTCTCTGTAATCTAGGGTTTTTCCATCTGCTAAACACCATTAAATAATTTTCTTTTTTTAAAAAAAGGCTTCTAAGAAACTGGTTGGCAGAGAGATAAACTGGTTGGCAGAGAGATAAGCTGGCTTGTGAGACATTCATGCAGTATAAGTTAGTGTAAAGTGATAAAGAAGGTTGTTGGTTTTTTCCTCTTAGCAGCTGGTTTGAAAATTCTCTTTGGGAAGAGTTGTTTTGTTTTATTTGGAGGAACTGTGTTGGTAAAACATTTGGGGCAAGGGAGATTCCAATGTGCGTGCTTAAGTACTGCAAACTACTCTCAAATTGCTCTTTAAGTCCTGGGACTAAATCAGGTTGACTCACCTTTGTGTGTGTGTGTGTGTGTGTGTGTGTGTTGCATATATCAATGTGGGTATAATTGCTTAGGCAGAGATGAATTGCTTTATGTAATAATGGACTGAGACTTTAAGGTTTTGTGTTTATTTTTTTAAAAAGGAAGAAGATGTATATTTCATTATATCCATTATATCAAAAAAGTAAGGGCAGTCAAAGAGGATCACGCTTTCTTTTTTGTCAATAAAATTTACTGATCAAAGGAGATCCACCTATCAGCTATGCTACTTCAGGTCTCCATGCTTCATCAGTAATTCTGGTGGAGACAGAGTGAGTGCTAACAATGGAAGAACTGTTGGTGGCCTTAAGTTGGGTTTTCGCAGGCTCTTAGTCTACCAACCGAGAGGGTTTATTATGGTCATTAATGTCACTCTTTGTGGAGTAGAACCCTGATGTGTGCTTCCTCAGGTGTCTTGTGGGAAAATCCATTAGCAATTATTTTTGCCTTGAGATATTAAAAGGCAACTTTCTTTGTAATCAATTAAAGAAGTAAAAGTGTAAGCAAACAAGATTTCTGAACAAAATATTGGTGGGTAAGCCTCATTTTTTTTTTTTTCCCAGTACAGACAGGCATGAATTTGAAGGAAAAGGTTCAGATAACCCTGGTTATCTTTCTTTAGATAATGGTCATAGTCTGTCATAATTAGTTATAATTATGTACCTCTGTTCATTTTACTTAAGATAGCAAAATCACAATATGGCTTTGCCTAGAGGGCCACTTGGAAGTTTTCATATGGGTTATGCAATAGAGGGAGGAGGATCTAGGGCAAAACAAAAGACACAGTAAAGCTGGTAGATGAGAGAGGAGAGAGAGAGAGAGAGAGAGAGAGAGAGAGAGATCTCCAGAGGCTCAGGTGACTAATTCTCCCTTGTGTTTGCAGTCACAGATAACAAGTAGCCAGGATTATAGGCATGTGCCACCATGCCTGGCTAAAATATTTTTGTATTTAGTAGAGACGGGGTTTCACCATGTTGGTCAGGCTGATTTTGAACTCCTGACCTTAGGTGATCTGCCTGCCTCTGCCTCCCAAAGTGTTGGGATTACAGGCATGAGCCATTGCGCCCAGCTTTAAATTAAAACAAAAACAAAAACAAAAAAAACCTTCCAGAACAAACAGCTCAATAGACAGGTGTGCTTTATCTCTGTTTTCTTTTCTTTTTACTCACTTGAACAGATGAGCAGAAGGACCTCAGAAGTTACATTTTTTAAATGACAAATGGGAACAACCATCACAACAACTCCTTAATCTATGAATTGCTCCTTGGAGAGGCAACTCCCATCAACCAGGAGCAACCATTTACGACTCTACATGAGCAGGAAATAAACTCACATCATGGGTGTACCATTATGTGGCTTGGAGTTTACCTATTACAGCAGCTAATGTTATCCTAACGCAACCATTTAGGACTCTACATGAGCAAAAAATAAACTTCCATCATGGGTGTGCCATTATGTAGCTTGGAGTTTGCTTATTACAGCAGCTAATGTACTCTAATGAATATACCCTGTGTGCAAATTGTAAATGTGGATGCAGGAGAATAGGGATCTGGGAAAGCAGGTGCCTGAGATGCATTAAGAAGCCAGGAGATTGAACAGAGGTTTGAGTTGGATCCTCCTGAAACCTAAAGTGTTAGCCACGATTCCAGGGCTCATCCCATAATGTGTACCTGGTAGGGCAGGGAGGAAAAGAAAGCATTAAACAACACAAAACATCGCTGCCCCAGTCCTTGCTTCTGTAGCTGATCATGGAGGATCAGTGGGGGGTGGGGAGTTGGGGAGAGATAGCATGGGGAGAAATGCCAGATATAGGTGATGGGGAGGAAGGCAGCAAATCACACTGCCACGTGTGTACCTATGCAACAATCTTGCATGTTCTTCACATGTACTCCAAAACCTAAAATGCAATAAAATAAATTAAAAAAAATTAATAATCAAAACAACCTTATTCCACCTCCTAATCCCTGTCTGTTTCCTTTACCAGCACCTTAGTAGGGCAGAGTTCTTTTTTGGTAGGGTGAATTGCATCTTTATTCCCAGAGGTTCTGAGTCCTCAGTCCTTGGGAGCTTTGCTTTATTGAATTGCTGCTAAGTTTATTATCTAGATATATTGGACAAGGGGATGCTAAAAGGCACCCTGGGGAATTCTCTGGGTTCCAGGCATGTTCTGCTTGTCACTCTTATGGAACAGCCACTGAATTTCCTATGAATGGTCATGGGATCATTCATTTAAGTCAGTGACCACCTTTGCTGCCTGTTATTTTAGCAGCATGAGGAGCTCCAAATACCAGAAACCAGTATCAGCTTCCCATTTGACAGAACAATGACTTTATTTCTTGGTGGAAAAATTTCTCCCTTGGACAGAAATTAGTACAAAGTATGGGAAAGGAAGCAAAATTCCTTAAGTGGTTCACAGGTTTGATAGGAAGAATCTATCCCTATCACCAGTCTTTGTTTCCTAGGCAATGAAAGATAAAGCAATGCATTGTCTACTCGATTAGGGCATACGCTACTACTACAGAATACTGTCCCGACCTCTCAGAGGGTGGTCTCCTCACTGGCCCATTGGCAAGCCATTCCATCTTCCTACCAATCAAGCTGCTTCTAGGTGGTGTGGCACATGATAAAACTAGACAATTCTATGGGCGTAACTCTGTCTGCACTTACAATGCCATAAAATAAGTTCTTTGGTTAGAGATGATATCAAAACGATGAATAAGTCATTCAGTAAGTCCAAGAATGTTGGTGCTGCTAGAAACATTGTGGATAAGGAAGGGAAATTCTTCTTGAGAATATATACATATGCCTATGAAATTAAATTATGTCTCTCTAATGATAGAAAGGATTCAAAGTAATCAGGCTTCTGGGTGATCTCCTCAAACACCTGAGGAATGGTGCCAAGATGGGGACTAAACTTTGGTATCTGTTTTTGCCGGTGCTGAAAACCCTGATTAGCCTTGGCAAAGGAAGCCCGTGTTGCTGAGCTCCTGTATCACTCCCGTGATGCCTTTGGAGCAGCTCTGCACATGAGCTCTCGGAGAAAGCCCTGGGTTGGAGCATCCATTCACTTTCTTACTAAGATTGTTCATCTTCCTCAGCATGCTATTACCAAAAAATTTCATTTCCTGCCTTAAGATATTCTAGCGGAATGCTCTTACTTCTTGTTCTAATTTGAACTTCTTTATCCCCTGGTTTTACTGCAGAACCAACATCCTGGCCATCCTGAGGTTTAATTTTACTAAATCTTGGAGTTTTTCACTATACTTTGATTTCTTATCTTCATCTTTTTTTTCCCCTTAGGATTACATATACATTTTTTAGTGCTGGAATTCATATTTTAATATACTTTGTAGAAAAACTTCCCATCTCTGCATATATTAAATGGCTTTATTCTATCTTAATGCTTTATTAGTATTTTGGTTATAGTACTTGAGATGTAAAACATCCAGCTTATTTTTGTATTTTTAGTAGAGATGGGGTTTCACCATCTGGCCAGGCTGGTCTTGAACTCCTGACCTCAGGTGATTTGCCTGCCTTGGCCTCCCAACATGCTGGGATTACAGGCATGAGCCACCATACCCGGCCAGTATTGTTTTTTCACAATTAAAAAACTCTGCAATGGATATTCTTGTACTTGAGGTGTTAGATGTCTAATTATTTTCTTGGATCAAAATCTTGGAAGAAGATTTGCTAAGTCAGAAGATATTTGCTTTTTTATGACTTCATATACATATAGCAGATTGCTCTACAGAAATATACATGCTACTGTCTCATAGGTCATCAGCAGTAGGCATTGTCATTTTAAAAAATCATTGCCAATTTATTTATACCAGTAGAAATTGCTAACTGGGTGCCCTGGTTGACTCAATTGTAAAATATGGTCTTGGTCTTGGGCTGTTGTAAAGATTAAACATATGCCTCATACATGCCTATTATAAACTAAATATACAGTAAATTTTATTTTTAAAATGACAGATTATTTTAAAAATGAACCACCTGCCTGTCTCTCAGGTTGGTTGGGAGGATCATATTAGATAATATATGTAAAAATACACAGATGTGGTATATAAGTAGTGTATAATCGTTAAGTATTATTATCTTTTTTCCCAGTGAAGTTCTCTTAATGCAATAGTAACCTAAATCCCAAGACTGTGGCTAGGACACAGTGACAGCAAGCAAATCATGTGGATAGCATCTGAGCTTCGGGGCAGGTGGTCTGATTGACCCATTACTGAAGAAGATCAAAGAGCCCAACAAAGGATTGACCTCAGGGAATTTACTTCCCCTTGGCCAAGCATTCAGATTTCCTTTTCATTACAGATTCAGCTGAGCATCTGCGTGTGAGCAATTTATCCATAAGACTGCCGTCCTCTCTTTCCTGCACACCATCGCTGTGGCTTAGTGATTTTCTACTCACCCCCACTCCCACTGTGTCTGTATATGAGTATGACAAAGGTACACAGAGGCCATGTTTCTGGTCTACTCCAGAGCTCTGGGGATTTTGATCTCAAGCTGGCAGGAAGGAAGGACAGAGTTTTGAAAAGAATAAAGTGAGCAGAAATAGGGTGGTATTGTGGATAAAGGGATAATCTTGGATATGGAAAGGTGAATGTACAATTAAAAAGTTAGGTCCAGAAATTAAAGGAAATTGGAGAATGTGGGTTGAATCAGTGGATTGACTGTTCAGCTGTCCCTCTGCTTTGACCTTTTCTGTGACCTCAAGTTCTTTGGGATAAAAATTGACTACGTGGAGAATTTTATATTAAGAGCCTTATTTTTTTCCCTCTTCTCTTCTTTCTCCCTCTGATTTTCATGTCGTGAAGTCCACCCTGGCCAGTTAAATGAAGCCATAGTTTTCCATTGATGTCCAGCTCTAAAATACATTTGATTAGGAATACGTGTCATTAGACTCACTCCAGCTATCCTTGTGTCCTACTTTATTTCCTACATCTGTGCCCCAAAATAAACTCTGAATGTCCTCCATGTATTGCTTTATGAAGTAAACGAGTCAAGCACATATTCAAGTTTCTTTCTGAGTTTATGTAGTTAGGTTATAATTTTTCTGCTAGTAAGAGATGTTAAATAATCATAGCTCCAATAACTCCTCCCCCAAAAAAAGATGTTTTTTTTTTTTTTCATCCTTTCTTTTTGTCACATAAAAAAAGCCCAGAGTGAGGCAGTCTTGAGCTGTTAGGAAGGCTGCAGGGCAGTTTTGGCAAGGCGGAAGTTTATTTTCCTTTCACATGAAAACCTGAGTGTAAGTAGTTCAGGCAGCTGTAGCATCTACATCAAAATGTAGGAGCCAGAACAACAGTCTGCATTGCTCTCTTTGGAGTACCGAAAGCAGCCCAAGGTTGAGTGCAAGCCATCCCTCCCAGATACCAAAAAGTGGAATAGTGGAAGGGAAAAAGAATGGCCACACAGTCCTGAAAGAGTCTTTCTGGGACTCTTAGTGAAAGTTGCACACAACACTGAACCTGACATTCCATGATCAGAACTAAGTCAATGACTATACTTGACTATAAGCAAATCTGAAAAAAGTGTTATCATTTTTCTTATTCCAAATGTCTCTGTCTCAATTAAATTTAATTTTGGTTTACTGGAGCAGAAATTGGAGAACAGATACTGTGGGGACAAGTAGCAGTTTTTTTTGCCACAGTAGAACATTTTAGGTAGATAGCATAAAAAATAAATGAAGGAGGCCGGGCGCAGTGGCTGATGCCTGTAATCCCAACACTTTGGGAGGCCAAGGCCGGCGGATCACCTGAGGTCAGGAGACCGTCCTGCCCAATATGGCGAAACCCCATCTCTACTAAAAATACAAAAAATTAGCCGGGCGTGGTGATGGGTGCTTGTAATCCCAGCTACTCAGGAGGCTGAGGCAGGAGAATCGCTCGAACCCGTGAGACAGAGGTTGCAGTGAGCTGAGATCGTGCTACCGCACTCCAGCCTGGAGGAAAAGAGCAAAACTCTGTCTCAAATAAATAATTAAAATAAATAAATTAAGGATATGATAAAGTCAACTGTTTTAAGAAAAACAGAATTTTATTCCAGGAAAAAAAATCAAATTATAAAAGAGAGTAACTGTAATTATATCTGTATGACTTTGTAGTGACCAGTTATTTATGAAGTCCTAATAATATAAACCCACAATCTTTTTCAACTTTAGAATCAACCTATAGACAAGGCATGAACATACTTGATTATGTTACCTAATAGAATGTAATATTATCAACCCTGACAATGTGAAAGTAAAATTGTGGATGGCAAATTTATTGCATAGAAGGAAATAGAAGAAACGAAAGGTTGAGGATTCCAATATCATCATATTGTGAATAGTCAAGAGATACTATGGATTTTTAAAGGCTCAAAGAAAAAAAGATGTAAGGATATATGAAGTGTGAATATTGCTTAGAGGGATATAATTAAGAGTGAATCTTATGAATAGGGATATAATTATGTGGGAGCATTGAGGCTTAGTTAGAAGAAGGGATAAGGTAAACTGAATAATTATCTATTAAGACCATTTCAACAAACTCTATTCCCCTTCCCATGGGAGGTGACACCCCATTGCTCAATATGGGAGTGGAGAGGACAGTTCTGTGGATTGGTGACGGCTTCATTTATGTGGCAGGGTGGACTCTAGGATGTGAAAATCAGAGGGAGAAAGAAGAGAAAAGGAATAAAAAATAGACTCTTAATATACAATTTCCATATTTTTTCCCAAAAATCTTAAGGTCACACAAAAGGTCAAGCATCGGCACATCTGGACAATCAATCCACTTACTCAACAAGTTCTCCATTATCCTATAATTTTTGGACCTAACATTTTAATTCTACATTCATCCTCTTAGAAAGCTAAGAGGATGTGACTGTGATTTAATTAGATAATATAAAAAGTATACTATAGAGGTATAGATAAATACATGAATATATGAGTAGTCTTTAATACAAGAGAATTCCTCTTGTTCAAGTATTCATAGCGGATTAAGCTGGGCTAATATAAGAAATCATTTGAACCACCTGAGCTCACAAAGTGACCTTCCAATTATCATTTGTCTTCTTACATGTCTCTACTCCAGGAAAATAATGTGCTGGCCGAAGAGCATATCCCCAGGATCCATGGAAATCATATTTTTCATTATTGAATTTTAAATTTATAAATTGATGGTCTAGTTTATACAGCAACCTTTTCTTTGAGCTTGAATGGACCATGAGAAAATGATCAAGTGAGGAAAAGTGCTTAACAACTTTAGGCCTCATTATTTTCACCCAGAAATAATGACCATAATGAACTATGAAGACCTTTCATTGTGGGAATTAATGAATATATGAACTCATGGTGAATGGGGACAATTCACCTAAACCAATGTTTCCTAATATAATCAACCAAAGAGACGATTTTATTTTTGATGTAAATATAATTCAAGGACTCCCAGATGATAATTGTTTTACTTATTCAGTCTAGAAAAACAATGGTTAATGCTTTGTGATAATGTCCTGTGTTAAGAGCCAAGTGCCCTCTCTCCTGTAGGTCCTGTTGACGAGTGCCACTCCTTTAATGACATTCTCATCATTACTCATCCTCCCTGTGTCTACCACTCTGCCTTCGTTGGAGCCTGCTCCCAAGGTTCTCTCCCTTTGTATATGTGCTCAGTCTCACTTGTGCCAACTACTTTCTTTCTGTTCCTTTTGTTTGTTTGTTTTTGCTGTTTTCATTCTCTGCTGTCTATGTTTGGCACATTCAGACAACATTTTATCTGGTCTTATGTGTCCCAGAGGTTACAAACTTATTTATCTATACTTAGCACACCTCATGAATTCTGCCCACATCTCACAAGCTACTTGCCTCTGCATGTAGTTTCTTTACCCTCCTTATTTGCTTTCTTATCTCTGTAACAGATTCTAACACTGCAGGATGTGTCCTGGTGGGTGGCGGGGGACTGATGCTTTTGGCCATCTCTACCACCCTATCTCTGCTTGTCATTCTTTGAGGTCTTTCCCTGTAATGTCTACAGACCCCTTGAAATCCGTAACTCCATTCTCTGTTGACCTATTTTGGCATCCAAAGATGATTCAGTAACTGATTCATGTTCTCTTCTCTTTCCTTAATTCTTACCTTCCTTTCCTTTACTTTTCCCATTATCCCAATTAGCCACTCCCAGAGCCAGTACACTGGACCTTCATCCTCGCTGTTTTGACTTGGTTCTTTCGAGCCATCCTGTTGTTTGCACCCAATGTCATCCCTATTGTGGATCATGATATGCAGGTATTGTCTGCTGTGTTGTATATACTGTTCTCTTGTTTCCTCAGCGTTTTTCTGGATTCACACCCTTCCTCTATCTAAACCACAATTTTTTCTCTTTGGATACTAAAATTTCTACTTTTCTCTATCACTGAGAGCTTTGGAGTCAGACTCCTGGCTTGGTAGCTTGGCTCAAATATTAATCTTGTTGACCGAGGGCAGAATCATCTAACTCATCTCTGCCTCAGCTTCGTATCTGTGGGGTGGAGCTGATAACATAAGCACCTACAGCATAGGGCCTCTGTCAGGATCAAGTTGAATTAAACACGCACAACACTAAGAACAGTGCCTGGGGAACAAGAAGAACTAATAGATTTCAGAGGAACTGCAGTGCCTCGGCACAGTTGTGATGCAAATCCCTGCTGCTCTTGCTCTATGATAGGGAGTAATACAGAGCATAGATTAAACACGTGAGCTTGCAGACAGTCAGCATTAGATTGGACCCAGATGCTGCCTGTGTGGTGTGACTCTGGGCAAGTAATTTAGTCTTTCCAAGCTTCAATGCCTTCATTTGTTAAATGGGATAAATAACAACTGCCTCTCAGGATTATGTAGCTTTACTTTAAGGGTGATAATGTTAAAAACAACTAGATGGCACCTGGACCCAGCAAATATTCATAATATAATATGTTATCTGTTAGAATAAAAGAAATTATTCATTTGTTGTAACTCTTTCATCTACTAATTTTAAAACCAATTTGGGACTTTCTTTGTCATTTATTTTCAGTTTGCATATGAAGTTTATTGTTTTTCATAAGACACCTCTTTTGGGAACTCCTTACTTTCCCCTATTTTTTTTTTCCATGTTTCTTCTGTCTCAACACCCTTTAGTTGGTGACAATTCAATTATGTTATAGCACATTACTTTTAACAGAGTACAACACCATTTTAAACAGAGATATGAAGTAAAACTTCCTTGTATTCTCACTTCTCTTCATAACATAGTCGTCACAAATAAACATGCCTGATAGGTCAAGTGATTGTTGCTACTGGTATGACTCATTGCAAACCTTACGGTTGGAAACTCAGGGTGGATGTATGAGAGAAAGTGAGTGAGTGTGTGTGTATGTGTGTGCATGTATGTGTGTGTGTGTAGGGGTGTGTGTGTGTGTGTTTGTGCATATGTATGCTGGTCTCTTGCTCCTTGAACTTGATTTTCCTTCTTTGATGTATCTTGCTTTGGGAGTGACAGCCACCAGACGCCTAGGTCCTCGTTCTGACTTTCTTCTGAGTAGTTCCTCTTTTTGCTGCCCCAGTGTTTCCATTATCCCAATTAACCACACCCAGAGCCAATGCACTGGACCCTCATCCTGGCTGTTTTGACTTGGTTCTTTTGAGCCATCCTGTTGGTCACACCCAGTCTCATCCCTATCGTGGATCACATTATGCAGTTATTGTCTGCTATGTTGTATATACTGTACTGTTCTCTTGTTTTCTCAGTGTTTTTCTAGATTTGCATCCTTGCCCTATCTAAACTATGATTTTCTTCTTTGGATACTAAAATTTCTACTTTTCTCTACCAGTGAGCTCTCCAAGACCAGCACCGCAGGACGGGCCCTGGTGGGTGGGTGGGGGGGAACTGATTTTGGCCATCTCTACCACCCTATCTTTCTTGTCATTCTTTGAGGTCTTTGCCTTTAATGTCTACAGATCCCTTGAAATCTGTGACTTATCATTCTCGGTGGACCTATTTTTGCATCCAAAGATGATTCAGTAACTGATTCATGTTCTTTTCTCTTTTCTGTTTCTCTGGCCTTTATTTATGAGGACAGTCTATCCACTGAGTAACGCTTCAGGATCTTAGATCTTATACCACTTGGGACAAAAACTGCCTGCCTTTGTCTCACAAGATAGGTCTTTCTTGACATTAAAAAAAAATTACCAGCATATTCAATCCACATAGTATCATTCTCTCTCGGATCATCCATTCGTATTATTTCTTCTTTTTCTTTCTTCTCACTCTGACACCTTTTTGGTGACATCCTCAATAGGCATTTACTATAGACTGAAGCAGAGAAACTGGAGTTCGAGCCCAATGTTCTGAATTTTTTTATTTACCTGTTCAGATAAGTAAAGTGGAGTGCAACTTGGACTCATAATTGGTGGTTCTCAATACACAGTCTATAAATACATGTACATCAAAAATATAAACACTGCAGATCAAACAAAGACTATCTTGACACTTCTTTTTCTTGCTCTCTTTTCCAGAAATAACTATTATCAATCTTGTGTACATTTTCCGGTCCCTTTTCTCTCTAAATATTTGCGTTCTCTACTAAAATAAACTTCATGGAAATGGATAGTTGGTACCCCATTACTCTTGGTTGAATGAATGAATGTGTATCTGTGTATATGTGTGTGTGGTCACAAATTATATACACACACACACACACACACATATGCTAACTGCTTTGTGTATGTTTTGAATGTGTTTTGATATAAACCATATTGCTTTGTACAAATTACTTGGCAACTTACTTTTTTTACTGAACAGCATCTCTTGGGAATATGTCCACGTTACCACATCTTGTTCTATTTCATTCATTTTAAATGCTGTTAAAATGTAGTTTATGCTATGGATATTTATCTGTCCACTTCTCTACTGATGGATATTTACATATTGTCTGTTATTTCCCCTTTATAAGCCTATAACAGAAATGCTGGCAAAATTTTCTTCCCACATGTGCATGTATTTTTACGGAATGGTTCCTTAGAAGTAAGTTGTTGAGTCAAATGTTTTGTGCAGTTTTAATAAACATTGCCAAATTACCCTCCACAAAGACTGTTGCAGCTTTCCAGCTGTGCATGACAGCATGTTATTTCCCTACATACTCGCCAACATCAGATATTATTGATTCTTTTAATTATGTCAATCTGATGGGTGAAATGGTGGTTTTTAAAAAATATTACATTCAACCGATCATTAGATATAGCCTCTTTCTGTATGCATGTTGGCCTTTCTCAGTGCAAGTCTATCTTTTATGCATTTTCTCTTCCTATTTCAGAGGAAAAAAATTCTCCTTTCTTGATGCCCAAGAATTAATCCTTATGCCTCTTTGTTTTGCAAATACCTTCCTTCTTAAGCATCTTCAATTTTCCTGTCTTTACATAGTTCTTCCTCTTGGCTTTCAATATAATCAGACTGCAAATATGTTGGAACAAAAGCCTGTATTCAACTCTACCATTCCCTTTAACCTCTCCCTTGCTCGCTCTGCTTTTAAACCTGTCAAATGGGTGCTCTGAATCTGCTACTCTCACCTCCTCTAGTCAATGACATCGGTGAGGTCATTCAATCCTCATTTTACTGAGTTTTTAAAGTTCTTTTAGATCCTGCTGCCACCTCTTTGTACCCACAGTCTTCTCTGAACTTCCAAGATACCATCCTATTTCTTGTCTTGCCTCTAGAACTACTTTCTTAATTTCTTAAGCTTATTTTTTCCCTCCTTTTACCTGTAAGTGTGGATGTTCAACAATTTTTATTTTTGGACCTTTGTTCCTTTTTCTTCACTTGTTGCTTTGGAGATCTCTTGCATTCCAAACATTTCAACTATTTTCACTCTGCAGATGACCCCCAAAGTCAGTATTTCTAGTCCTGATGTCTCATTAAAAATCCAGTTTTTCGTTTGCACTTTTCTGATTGAATTGGACCACTGTAACTTCAAGGTCAGAACACCAAATGACATTTATTATCTTTCTCTCTCTCAAACTAATTTCTGTGATTTTATCAACTTTTTTTTTTTTTTTTTTTGGTATGTGATGAGAAAGAGAACATCTTACTTTCCAAGTAGCAAATTCTCTCTGGATAAAGACTAATTTTGTCTACTGAATACTTTGATGAGTCAGTTTAGATGTAGGGGAATAGGTAAGAGGGCAAAGTAAGGAAGGACTGAGCTTGTATAGAAAGAGGTGGCTATGCAACTGCTTTCCAAGTGGGGCTGATCTGCTGTTACACTTTTGTTTTGCTGGATACACTTTCAAGAGCTGAATTGTCTGCAGCTATAATGAGGATGGCAGTGGCTGTGGAAAGAAAGAGGAGGAAAAAGGTAGCTGGCAACCAGAATGGAAATTTGGCAAAAGAACCGACATGTTTAAGAGGGATTTTATGAAGCTTTGCCCTGCTGCACTGCATGCATGATACACTAGCTTACTTGTCTCTCTGGAAAATCTGCAGCACAAAACCTTTTCTTCCTGATTGCTTGTGATTAATTGTGATTAATTTGTTAAAATGTGATCTTAATTATTGACACTCTCTTGCTTAAACTTTCTCAGTGGTTTTCTATTGTTCAAACACTGTATCCAAAATAATTCTTTCTTTTAGAGCTTTATTAAAATACACTTGACAAACAATAGACATCTTTAAAAGGTACAATTTGATAAGCTTTGACATATTTAAACACCTGGGAAACTATCATAAAAATTAATGTAATGCTGTGGTACTGGTACCAAAACAGAGATATAGACCAATGGAACAGAACAGAAGCCTTGGAATTAATGCCATACATCTACAACCATGTGATCTTTGACAAACCTGACAAAAAACAAGCAATGGGGAAAGGATTCTCTGTTTAATAAATGGTGTTGGGAAAACTGGCTAGCCATGTGCAGAAAGCAGAAACTGGACCTTTTCCTTAAAACTTATATAAAAATTAACTCCAGATGGATTAAATAATTAAACATAAAACCTAACACCATAAAAACCCTAGAAGAAAACATAGGCAATATCATTCAGGACATAGGCATAGGCAAGGACTTCATGACTAAAACACCAAAAGCAATGGCAACAAAAGCCAAAATAGACAAACGGGATCTAATTAAACTTCAGAGCTTCTGCACAGCAAAAGAAACAATCATTAGAGTGACCCAGCAACCAACAGAATGGGAAAATTTTTTTGCAACCTACCCATCTGACAAAGGGCTAATATCCAGAATCTACAAAGAACTAAAGCAGATTTACAAGAAAAAAAGAAACCCCATCCAAAAGTGGGTGAAGGATATGAACAGAAACATTTCAAAAGAAAACATATATGAGGCCAACAAACATATGAAAAAATGTTCATCATGACTGGTCATTAGAGAAATGCAAATCAAAACTACATTGAGATACCATCTCACGCCAGTTAGAATGGTGATCATTAAAAAATCTGGAGACAACAGATGCTGGAGAGGATGTGGAGAAATAGGAACACTTTTGCACTGTTGGTGGGAGTGTAAATTAGTTCAACCATTGTGGAAGACAGTGTGGTGATTCCTCAAGGACCTAGAAATAGAAATTCCATTTGACCCAGAAACCCCATTACTGAGTATATATGCAAAGGATTATAAATCGTTCTAAGGACACATGCACACGACTGTTCATTGCAGCACTGTTAACAATAGCAAAGACTTGGAACCAACCCAAATGCCCATTGATGATAGACTGGGCAGAGAAAATGTGGTACATATACACCATGGAATACTATGCAGCCATAAAAAACGATGAGTTGGTGTCCTTTGGAGGGACATGCATGAACCTGGAAACCATCATTCTCAGCAAACTGACACAAGAACAGAAAATCAAACACCGCATGTTCTCACTCATGGGTGTTGAACAAGGAGAACCCCTGGACACAGGAAGGGGAACATCACACACTGAAGTCTGTGGGGGGGAACTAGGGGAGGGACAGATGGGGGTAGGGAGTTGGGGAGGGATAAGGTGGGGAGAAATGCCAGATATAGGTGATGGGGAGGAAGGCAGCAAACCACATTGCCATGTATGTACCTGTGCAACAATCCTGCATGTTCTTCACATGTACCCCAAAACCTAAAATACAATTAAAAAAAAAAAAAGGAAACCAGTTATGTGAGTTCAGTTGAAGTTGTCCTGTAACAACTGATGGTCTGTTTACTTTCAAAAATTATTTTATTTCCTCTATTCTCCATTTTTGGTTTGCCTTTGTTGCTACATCTTCATAGCTTACTAACACTTTCTTCTACATTGTCTAATCCACTATTAATCTCATCCAGTGTATTTTTCATCTCAGATATTGTAGTTTTCAGCTCTAGAAGTTGGATTTGGGGCTTTTAAAAATATCTTTCATGTCTACTTAACATCTCTAGTTTAACTTATTTTTAAATTAAAATTAATAATAATTATTATTTTTACTTACACCTGTGTCAGTTTTTTCCTTCATTATACATTGTATTTTTTTCTGCGTTTTTGCATGCCTGGTAATTTTTTATTTTATTCCATACATTGAGTTTTAATTTTGTGTTGGACTTTTTATTTTTCTATAAATATTTTTGAACTATGTTTTAGAATACAGTTATGTTTCTTGGAATAATCTGATTCTTTTGTACCTGGCTTTAATCATTTGTTAGATGAGAGCAGAGCAGCATTTAGTTTAAAGATCATTATTCTCCTCTTCCAAGTCAAAACACTTCTGAGCTCTTGTTCCAATGCCCCTGTGAATTTTAATGTTTTCGAGTTTGGCTGGTGAGACTATACACTACTCCTGGCCCTACATGAAATTCGGTTACTATTCTCATCAATCCTTTGTGTGGTTATTTTCCCAGTCTCAGGCAGTTTTCTCACGCTCATGCTCTTGTTAATACCCTACTGAACACTAAGAGTGAACCCTCTGGAGACCTCACAAATTCTCTCTTTGCCCACCTCTCTTTTCTACCATCCTCAGCCCTGTGAACTCTGCTTGCCTTAGTCTCCTTGAACTCTCAGCTGTGTCTCCTTGACTCAACGAGTTTGATGGTTTCCCCTGGATTTCCCCTCTGTGTGCCATGGTCTGGAAGTTGTCCCAAGGTGGTAAGCTTGGGTTATTATAAAACTCATTTTTTCTTGTCCTTCCTTGCACAGTGTCTAATGTCTTGAAAACTGGTGCTTTATATACTTTGTCCCTTATTTTGTTTTCACTGGAAATAGAAAGTCAATTATTTTTATTAAAGAGATTTTTTAAATGACGCAAATACTATTTTTTATATTTATCACATATTTACCAAGGTTATTCTATCTGTATCTATGGTTTGTATTAGCTCATAGGACTCAGTCATTACATATCCAGAAATTTTGTGAGCCAGTTGTTAAAAATTGTTGTTTGCTTGAATGTGGTCATGGTGGGAATATTTATATTCACAAAATTAGTCAAAATGCTATAAATCCAGGCTTTTTTCTTTTTTCCCTCATAGAGAGCCGGCTTAACAACTCCATCTGGACTTTTTTTCATTTTGCCTGAAAGACATCCTTTAACATTTCTTGTAGTGTATGTGTTTCCCGGTGAAGAATTATTTTAGTTTTTGTGTGCCCGAGAAGCTTATTGTGCCAATGTTTTTGAAAGATATTTTCACTGGATATAGAGTACTAGGTTAACAGGATTTTTTTTCTTTAAATAATTTAAAGATGTTCCTTCACACCCTTGCCTAAATTGTTTCTAGTGTGATGACTGTAGTCATTCTTAATTGTGTTCACTTGCACATAGTGTGTCTTTTTTTCTCTGGCTTCTTTTCAAGACTTTTCTTTAATCATTAGTTTTAAGCAATCAGATGATAATGTATCTCGTTAAAGCGTTCTTCATGTAACTTGTGCTTGGAGTTCATGAAACTTCTTCAATCTGTGTTTTTTTCTTTTCATCAAATTAAAAACTGCTTAAGTGATTAGTTATTAAATTTCTTTTTTCTGTATTAGTCCTCAAGTTTTTTTTTTTTAGGGACAGAGTTCCTGTTGCCCAGGCTGGAGTGCAATGGCGGTATCTCAGCTCACTTCAGCCTCTGCCTCCCGGGTTCAAGAGATTCTCGTGCCTCAGGCTCCCAAGTAGCTGGGGATATAGTCATGCACCACCACGCCAAACTAATTTTTGTATTTTTAATAGAGACAGGGTTCCACCTTGTTGGCCAGGATGGCCTGGATCTCTTGACCTTGCGATCCACCCGCCTCAGGCTCTCAAAGTATTGGGATTACAGGCATGAGCCACAACACCCGGCCTAGTCCTCCAGTTTTATAGGACTGTCAATATTAGGCTGCTTAATGTTGTCCTACAGCTCACCGATCCTCTGCTCATTTTTTCTTTAAAGTCAGTTTCTTTCTGTTTTTTCATGTTAGGTGATTTCTATTACCTTGTTTTTAAATTCGATCTGAGATACATAATCTGCTCTTAATCCCATCCAGTGTATTATAAAATCACATTTATTGTATTTTACATCGATAGAAGCTTTATTTCAGTCTTTTTAAAATTTTCCATATCTCTTCTTAACATAGGTACACTCTCTTCTATCCTTCTAAATATATTGAATATATATTTATTAGCTTTGTCTGCTAATTCCATCATGTGTATCATTTCTGGATCTGTTTTTATTGAGTGTTTTTCTCTCCTATTTTTATGTTTTTTTTTCATATATGACTTTTGAAAATCAGATATCAGATATTTGGTTTTTTTTTTTTTTTTTTTTTTTTTTTTTTTTTTTTTTTTTTTTTTTTTTTTNTTTTTTTGAGGCACAGTCTTGCTCTGCCATCCGGGCTGAAGTGCAGTGGCACGATCTCAGCTCACTGCAACCTCCGCCTCCTGGGTTCAAGCGAATCTCCTGCTTCAGCCTCACAAGTAGCTGGGACCACAGGTGCATGCCACCATGCCCAGCTAATTTTTTTGTATTTTTAGTAGAGATGGAATTTCACCTTGTTAGCCAGGATGGTCTCGATCTCTGACTTTGTGATCTGCCAGCCTGGGCCTCCCAGAGTTCTGGGATTACAGGCATAAGCCACCGCACCTGGCCTGAATTTTATGTTTCTAGCTACTGGAGTATTTGTATCACTTAAAGAAATTTAGGACTTTATTTTGTGATGCAGACAGATTATATAGAAACAATTTGATATTTCTGAGTCTTGTTTTGAAGCTTTGTAAGTTGTATCTAGGACAGTCTTTAGCGTACAGCAAACTTGCCTCCCCTACTGGGGTGATCCACTTCTGAGAATTCTCCTCAATGCCCTCTGTGTTAGGAGGTCTCCCACTCTGGCTGATGGAAGCATCACCTGTTCCTGGCCCTGTGTGGACTTTGAGTTGTTTCTGCTTGATCCATCAGGTGGTCTTTCCCTGGCTTCAGATTGTTTTCTTGTAGGCACTGGTCAGAGCAGTTGAAGAGTCACTGAGAGTCCAATGCACATTCCAGAGCTCTTCCCACCACTGCTTTCTCCTCCCTGGGTCTCTTCCCTGGAATTTTAGCCATTTTGGCCTCCTTGAACCGTGAACTCAAGTCTCCTTAACTCAGAGAGACTGTCAGGCGCTGTTCAGGCTTCTCCTCCCTGCAATACTGCCTGAAAAAGATCTCAAGGCTATAAACTGAGGCCGTCACAGGGTTCCCCTTATTTGTTTTGCTTCTCTCAGGGATCACAGTCTTGAGCCATCTGTTGTCTTATAGTGTTTTATATATTTCATGCATTTTAATTGTTTTAGATTTGAGGGTAAATTCAGCCTCTGTTACTCCATTATAGAATTCTCTCAGACAGACTTTTAAAATATATATATATATATATATATATATATATATATATATATATATTTTATTGTGTTTTAGGTTTTGGGGTACATGTGAAGAACATGCAAGATTGTTGCATAGGTATATACATGGCAATGTGGTTTGCTGCCTTCCTTCCCATCACCTATATCTGGCATTTCTCTCCATGTTATCCCTCCCCAACTTCCCACCCCCGACTCTCCTTCCCCTAGTTCCCCCAGACAGACCCTAGTGTATGATGCTCCCCTCCCTGTGTCCATGCGTTCTCATTGTTCAACACCCGCCTATGAGTGTGAACATGCAGTGTTTGATTTTCTGTTCTTGTGTCAGTTGGCTGAGAATGATGGTTTCCAGGTTCATCTATGTCCCTACAAAGGACACCAACTCATTGTTTTTTATGGCTGCATAGTATTCCATGGTATATATGTGCCACATTTTCTGTGTCCAGTCTATCATCTATGGGCATTTAGGTTGGTTCCAAGTCTTTGCTATTGTGAACAGTGCTGCAATGAACATTCGTGTGCATGTGTCCTTATAATAGAATGATTTATAATCCTTTGCATATATACCCAGTAATGGGATTTCTGGGTCAAATGGAATTTCTATTTCTAGGTCCTTGAGGAATCACCACACTGTCTTCCACAATGTTAAACTAATTTATACTCCCACCAACAGTGTAAAAGTGTTCCTACTTCTCCACATCCTCTCCAGCATCTGTTGTCTCCAGATTTTTTAATGATCACCATTCTAACCGGTGTGAGATGGTATCTCAATGTAGTTTTGATTTGCATTTCTCTAACGACCAGTGATGATGAGCATTTTTTCGTATGTTTGTTGGCCTCATGTATGTCTTCTTTTGTAAAGTGTCTGTTCATATCCTTCACCCACTTTTGAATGGGCTTGTTTTTTTCTTGTAAATCTGTTTTAGTTCTTTGTAGATTCTGGATATCAGCCCTTTGTCAGATGAGTAGACCGCAAAAATTTTTCCCGTTCTGTTGGTTGCCGATTCACTCTAATGACTGTTTCTTTTGCTGTGCAGAAGTTCTGGAGTTTCATTAGGTCACATTTGTCTATTTTGGCTTTTGTTGCCAATGCTTTTGGAGACACAGGCATTTTAAGCTTTAGGAAATTCTACTGTAACCTATCTTCATATATTATCTTCTTCTCCCTTTAGGTTCATCTTCTTACTCTTCTTCACTGATGTCCTGTACTTTCAGCCTCTTTATCTTTGGTCACACCATTCATCCTTTCTTGCCTTTTAATCTCATTTTTGTCAGTCTAAAGCCCTATGCGTTTCTCAAGGACCAACTCAGAGTCTGTCTCTTATGTGACAGTTACACTGAGCCTCATACCTGGAAGTAATCTCTTTCACAAACTTTTTTGAGTTTATCCTGCTTGGGTTTTGCTAAGCTTCCTGAATGTATAGGTGGATAATATTTCTCATGTCTGAAACATTTTGGCCACTGTTTAAAAAATATTTGTTTACTGTAACCAGTGTTTTTCCTCTGTATTGAAGACTCCAGTCATATGTGTGCTAGGTGGCTTGATATTGTCTCAGAGTTCCTGAGACTCCTTCCAGTTTTTGTAGTTCAGCATTATTTTCCCTCCTCTTATTTTGACAGTTTCTGTCATCCTGATTTCAAGTGCATAGACATTCTCCTATAGTGTCTACTTCAATTTAAGCTTATCTAGCAAAGTTTTCATTTCAAATATTTTTTGAGATCTAGAAGTTCTATTTAGCTTTTTTATAGTTTCTTTTTCACTCTTCATTATGTTGTGTTTTACTATAAATCCTTGAACATATTTATAATAGCCATTTTAATATAATAGCCATTTATAAGTCCCATTATTTTAATTCACCATCTCTGTCGTTTCTGGGTTGATTTTAGTTGCCGAATACCACTACTGAACATAGATACATTTTCCAGTTTTGAAGTGTATCCCATGATTTCTGACTAGATGTTCAACAATATGTTACTTTTTTATTGTCTGAATTTTGTTTTCTTCTCTCAGAGTTGAGCTTTATTCTAGTGGGCAGTTAACTTGCTTGCAGATCAACTTGTCTGCTTTTCAAGGGCTCTTCTAAGATTTGTAGGGTTTATTCTGTGCCATTTGAGTCCTACTCTAAGTTATGGGCTTTCTGAGATGCCTGTTAAATGTTCCAGGCGTTCAACAGAGCTCTTCTGATTGGTCAGAGCTGTATCTCTCTCGGCCTTGACCAAGATCTAGTAATTATTCATACCATAGTTCACCAGCAGTTGTTAATTACCAGCATTTATTCTTTGCCTGCCCCTGTGGAGTTTCACCCAATGGATGCCAGCTTAGTGTTTAGTCAAAAACACAATGAGACCACATGAAAATTGTGAGGCTCTTTCCGTGCATAGCCTCTTCTCTGAGCTGTAGCCTCAGCTCAGTAAGAATTTCAGGGCACCGTGCTCTGCTTGGGTCCCTCCTCTTTGCATAGCAACCCAGGAAATACTGGGTAGAAAACAGAAATGATCACACTGCACACGTCGTTTGTTTCCTCTCTCTTATGGATCACAGTCTTGTGCCATCTTTTGTCCAATATTAGAAAACAGTTATCTAATGTATATTGTCCTGTCTTCTAGTTGTTTATTATTGGGGGGTATAATGGGTTGAATTATACCCACCACCCACCCAGAAAAAAATATGTTGAGATCCCAACCCTCAGTACCTCAGAATGTGACTCTGTTTGAAAATCGGGTCATTGTAGGTGTGACTAGTTAAGATAAGGTCGTACTTACGTACTACGGACTCCTAATATAACTGATGTGCTTGTAAGAAGATGCCATGGGAAGACAGAAACACACAGGGATGTGTGTTTCTGTGTAATGCCAAAGGCAGAGTTTAAAGTTATGTAGCTGCAAGCTAAGGAATGTCAAAAATTGCTAGCCAATCACCAGAAGCTAGGAATAGCAAGGAAAAATTTCCTTCCAAGTTTCAGAGGGAGCATAGCTCTGTCGACACCTTGATTTTAGACTTCTAGGCTCCAGAACCATAAGACAATGTCATGTGTTTTAAGTCACCCAGTTTGTGGTACTTTGTTACAGCAGCTCAAGGAAAATTACACAGTGGACTGATTGAGTACACATTCCTTCATCATAAGTGGAAGCAAAAGTTCCTAAACTCTTTTAGTATTTGTTATCTAAACTACTTTTCTATCTTTTACTTCCCCCAAATAGATAAGTTATTAGAAGGCAAATATTACTTCTTATTTAATTTTCTGTTTTCCACCTATCTAAGCTTGAATTTTATGTGCATGTAAGCTAGATGTGAAATTCACTGGCATCAAATATGGGTGGGTAAAATATAATTTTGTGTTCTATAATTAAAATTATTTTATATCTAGATCCCTGTTCTATTGGGGTATACATGATTAATTCAGGGGTTTGTTAGAAAATTTGTGCTTTTCTCCCTTTCCTTTTTTCCCTGGGTAATGTCTAAATTCTGGGGCACTCATAAAAGCACTTATCAAAGCCATCATGGGGAAGGTACTTGGTTCCCCCTTTGGTCGTTAACTTTCCTTCATGACTCTCATTTGCACAGTCATCACCACCTGTCTACACTGATATCTGCTGACCCTTGGTGTGTCTGTCTGTCCTTCAGGCTGTGTTAATCCATGGTGGGTGCATTGTGCCTTGTACATTTCGAACATGGTGCCTCTTCAGGCTTGATGGCTTCTCTCAGTTAATCTGTTTTCCTCTGAATGAGAAAATGGCCATTCCTGATCTATCCTGAGATCTTTAGGGATTCTTGGGGACTACCTCAGGTCCTTTTGTTAAGATACATTCTAGAGCCATGTATTTTCCCACTGCTGCTATAATAAATTACTACAAACTTAGTGGCTTAAAACAACACAAACTTATCTTACAGTTTTGTGATTCTGAAGTCTGACACAGGTTTCACCAAGTGAAAATCAAGGTGTCAGCTAAGCTGCATTCTTCCCTGAGGGGTCTAGAAGAGAACCCATTTTCTTGTCTTTTCTAGCTTCTGGAGGCCACCTTCGTTCCTGTTGGGAATAAAAGCTCAGAGTCACAAAGAAAAGCACTCGAGCAAAGGATTTCTCAATAAGGCACATTTACTTTTGCAGAAGAGTGCTGCTAACAGGGCTGGTTGCCATGAGAGCACACTGAACAAAGAAGGGAAGAGGTTTTATTTTTAATACCGTTTGTTCTTGTTACTGTGTCCTGCCTCCATTGGCTGGAGTTGGACAGCACGATCTAAGCTGAATCTGATTGGTTAACTTGAAGAGCACAGAGGTGTGTGTAATGAGTGGTAAGGGCAGTTTCGGTGGGAAGAGTCATTGTGGCGGGAGGGATAATTTACAGAGTGAATAGCCGATGTGGGCTCTGTAGATTAGGAGGAGCAGAAAAGTTCTTTGCTGAAACTATGGCAGGGAGGCCCAGAGGATAAGAAAGTCTGGCCTTGAAGGTGGGGAATAAAGAACGTGGGAACTAAATAAACCAAACCCTTTGAAGAGGCACTTATTTTTGAGTCCAACAATTCCTTAGCTCATGCCCCCTTCAATCTAATCTTCAGGACCAGCAGCATGGCATCTCTCTTGCCTGCTTCCATGTCCACATCTCTTTCTTTGACTTACTTCTGCTTCCGTCTTCCATGTTGAAGGACCCTTGTGATTGCATGGGGCACACCTGGATAATTGTGACTATTCTACCTGTTTTAAGGACATCCAATTAGAAACCTTAATTCCATCTTCAATCTTAACTCCCCTTTGCCATGTAACCTAACGTATGCACAGATTCTGGGGATTAGAATGTGGACATCCTTGGGAGCCATTATTCCGCTAACCACAAGTCATTTCTACTTACTAGTCTGTAACCAGTATGACATGTAGGGACCCAGGACCTTGTTCATCTCATTCTGGAAATAAGCACAATTTTCCTCTGTCATCAAAACTTTTGAATTTCCATTTCTTCTCTCTCCACCTCTGTCTCATCCCTTTCCTTGATCAGGAGGTGGACAAGAAGAGGTAAGTCAAAGCTCAGGAAGCTCAGGAACATCTAATTGGCTGACTCTCCCTTCTTTCCATTAGCCCAGTTAATTTTTAACTCTTCTGTAGAGGAACAAATAGACTTTGCAAGTATCTTCCAAATCTATTATATAGGAATATATTTCAGTTTTAAAATTAAAAAGATGGGTTAGTTCTTATTGCCATTCTATTCATGTATAAAGCATTCTCTTGTTGGCAGTGATTCATTAAGAATCTAGTATGGAGGGAAAAAACCAAAGAAGGTAACAAAAAGATTTGAAAGGAGGCTTGGGAAAGAGGTGAACATGTTAAGATGACCAGAAGGGCAAGGAGAGAGCACAACACAGTCCCAGACAGCTTTTAATTTCATAGGACACCTCCACACCTAGGCCAGATGTGTGCCAGGCCTCTCCCATTTGTAGACCTACTGACACAGAGCAGAGGGATCATATCCCCATCCTCACTTCAATACTTAAGTGATTGAATAACTGAACAGTATTGCAGTTGGGGATGGAGATTGAGAAGATATTTTTAAAAGGCATCAGCCATATGGAAGGAGCTTCTAGCTACTGAGTTGTGACAATGATCAGGGAGCCAGGAGCCAGCTGGTTACTCTGATCTGACTGATAACGTCTCTTCACCCTCCAATCTGCTGCAACATCTCTAAGAAGGAAGATTGCATTGCTCTCTACACATGGCAGTGACACTGAGCTGATGCAGCTGATGAGTTAAATCAGATCTCATGGGATATGCTGGTGTTAAAGACTGCCAACGAAAAGAAAACATGATGTGGTCCCCTAGAGAGCAAGAGCAATTCTCATTCTTTCCCCCAGTATCTCCCACCACTTCTTCACCACCCCCTGTCCACTTTCTCTCCACCCCCATCCTCACTTGGGACTAAATAAAAATTTCGAAAGCAAAGAGGAAAGAGAATTAAATGGAAATAAAGGGAGGAATAGGCTATGTGTGCACATATTTATTTTGGCCTCACTCCCTGCAATCTTAAGATGCATATACATTATATTATCAGATTTATTAAAAACTGAGATTGAACAACTGTGGAACAGCCAATGAAAAATGCTCTTGTGTTGGCTATAGCTGTTTTTCATCATATGTTCCAAATGTTCACCACAAGCAAATTACATTTACCACTTGATTTATCATTTAAATAAATGTTATAAGAGGATTAATTCCATTTAGAAAAGACCAAAACCAAAACATTCCCTATACATATGGTGTATTCAAATGCAAACAAGAAATGTGTTCTAGCCGAAACTGTCAGAAGCAAGAACCCCAACATTAACTTGGAATTGTGTTACTGTAGCATCAGCAACAATAACAAGTATATGACATCACTAGGCTCTGATGAAATGGGAACCTGTTACAAATGCTTTATTTGCTTAGGGCTTATTGTCCCTGTTCAGCAGCTGTTACAGCTTTCTTTCCTGGGTTCTCATCTCAAACCACGCCACCACATCCAACCCAAACTGAGTAACTGTTCTGAAAATGAATCCTTCAGAGTACAGAGTGTGGCAAAGGCAGAGGGAAGAGGAGCTTCCGAGGGCGTGCCGGTGTCCTCCGGGCATCTCAGGCTCCTATGTCCTATTTTAGCAGTATGACGTTTTAGCAGCTACCTAGCAGATTCCCATCCTTAGCTTTTACGAATCCTTAGCTATTATGAATTGGTGGCTTGACAGTGGTTTTTGTGGCTCTGTGGTCCCTTCAGCCCGCACCTTGCACCCCATTCATTGTAAATCTTCCAATCTTTGCTGCAGACACATGCTTTTCCTGGAGGAAAAAAAAAAAAAAAAGCCAACGCATGTAAGAGTGCCTGGCTGCAGTGCACCAGGCACAATGCATCTTTCAACAGTTTCTAGGTATTGTCATGATTATTTTCATTTTATAGATAAGAAAATTGAGAATCAGAGTTTGCTTGAGAGTTCCCAAGCCAGCAAGAAGCAGAGCTGTGACATGAACTCACATCCTTGTGATTCCAAGGCTCCGTGATGTTTCCTGATTCTCATGCTGCATTTAGAGGATAAATTAGATCTAGGTGGGCCATTGGAGGCACATGGAGCACAGTCCAACTTTGATCAGTTCAGGAGTGAATTCTGCCTGACCAGGTCTCAAAACCTGGCTGCCAGGGATGAGGATGATGCAGGTGATCCCTTGTTTGGCTGTCATAGCAGCTTCGTGCCCTCAGAACTGAGCATTTCTGCTTTGATTACCCCAAAAGACCTGAATCTCTTGAGCCCTAATCCTTTTATCTCCCAGGTAACATGTCTAGCTCTAGTTTCCAATTTCAGTTAAACTAAAATCCTTTTTTTCATCATTCTGTCAGTATCACAGTTTCTCTGAAGGTTTCCCAGGCTTCTGATGTCTCCTGGGGGAGCTAGAGAGTTAACCGGTAGTTTACAGGTAAATAATGAGTCATTAAATATATTTACATACCAGGACATCAGCAGGAATGCAAAGAAGATAATAAGTGCAGAGTACAGCTGGTTCCCAGGGAGGCTGGGGGTGATTCACCATGCTCTTAGAAAAAAGGCTAGCCTCATTTCCTCCCTAGCTCAAAGGGGTAGGATTTCTCTACTCTGACAGCAGATCTCCCAGAGGAAGCAGGCTGGCCACATCATTGGCCCAGAAGAGGAAGCGTCTGTCCCCCAGACTAACTGAAGGAAAGGCTGACTTGGATGATGCTCTGCTTTCTCCTTGTCCTTCTCCTGGGCACTTTCTTCGGTGGGTGCCCTCCTCTCTGGCAAGCCTCTTTTCTGATCCTTACCTTCACCCTAACCCAGTGAATGCAGAGTCTCAGCTGTTGATTTGACTCTCTTGAGTCTATTCCTCTGATTGCCTGAAATAGATATGGGACTTTAGCCTTAGGGGCTGACCTGACGAGTCTTGGTTCTCTCTACCTCCTGAGAGAAAGTTTGATCTTTCCTGGCCCAGTGATGCTTTGCATCCTTGGCGCCCCCCACCCCAATCCACTCCTCATGATGGGTTCCATGTGCCTGTGCCATGCAAGAGTTTGAGCTGCCCCTCTGTCTGGGGAAGGCAAGCCAGGCTAGGGTGCTTCTCTGTAAGTGGCTCTTTATCTTCCCCACAGGGGCCAGATCTCAGACTATTCATCAATGGCCAGCGACCCTGGTGCAGCCTGTGGGCAGCCCGCTCTCTCTGGAGTGCACCGTGAAGGGGACATCAAACCCCTACCTATACTGGTACCGACAGTCTGCAGACAGGGGCCTCCAGCTGCTCTTCTCCTCACTTAGTGTTGACCAGATCAACTCTGAGGTGCCCCAGAATCTCTCAGCCTCCAGGCCCCAGGACGGGCAGTTCATCCTGAGTTCTAAGAAGCTCCTCCTCAGTGATTCTGGCTTCTATCTCTGTGCCTGGAGTGTCACACTGAGCTGGGTGGGGCAGACATCTGTGCAAAAACCCCACCTTCTCCTGAGCCCTAACCTCCATCCCCAGGAGCCCTCAGTCAGAGACTGGGTGTAGGATATTTGTAACTAGGTTTTTTGACTGCTGGCCAATGTGAAAGCAACGGAATAAAGCTAGAATTCTACAAAAGACGCTACTGTTCTCAGGGAGAACAAAAAATCATATGTGTGCAGAACCTGTGATTTGCCTGCACATAACAAAGTTCCCAATGTATGGATGTCCAGGCCTAGGCTACCATACTCCAGCCCTCTAGGTGGGCTATACCTTGCCTGATTCTCTATTCTTCCAAATTCCTGTGTGCCCTATGGAAGGCGTTGTGCATACATGGCTGAGAGAAATAGGATATGCCTGTGACAGGAGGTGAGCTGGTGAACAAATGGGAGGATGCCAACTGAGGTTACTTAATTGTTTAATTTCATCACCTGGAGAGTCTCCTGTCATTGATCTTTCTGCTGAGACTAGAAATTCTGGGGGAGCTTAGACCTCAGGCTGTGAGTCAGGCAAAGAGGCAAGATGTTGAGGAGACTGTTCTTGTTTGAGGCAGAAGTGTGGTTTCTTTAGTACAGGAAACATGCACTCAGGCCGGGCGTGGTGGCTCACGCCTGTAATCCCAACATTTTGCGAGGTGAAGGCTGGTGGATCACCTGAGGTCAGGAGTTTGAGACCAGCTTGGCCAACATGATGAAACCCATCTCTACTAAAAATACAAAAATTAGCTGGGCATGGTGGCAGGTGCCTGTAGTCCCAGCTACTCGGGAGGCTGAGGCAGGAGAATCACTTGAAACTGGGAGGTGGAGGTTGCAGTGAGCCAAGATCACACCACTGCACTCCAGCCTGGTCAACAGAGTGACTCCATCTCAAAAACAGCAACAGCAACAACAACAAAACCAAAAACCCGAAGAAAGGAAACATGCACTTAGAAATTATTTTGATGATGTTTTGGGTTTTAGGTTTTAAAAAATTTCCTGTTGTACTCTCTTCTAGCCCTTCCTCGGTAGCAAAGAGGGAACAGAGGGACAGATGGTGATACAAGAAATACGCAAGACTGAGGACAAAGAAGAGGACAGTGTGTGTAATGGTTGAGCTCTCAAAGGTGGGTGTTGAACAACGAGAACATGTGGACTCAGGGAGAGGAGCATCACACACTGGGG